>NW_028278819.1:196424-392848 GCF_059751315.1 Micrasema longulum
AAAGTGTTTCTCTTTCGTATTTTAAATTGGCTTCTATGATAAAAAATGAGAACGTCTAAATGATTAAAAATTCAAATAAATCGCAATGAAAGCAAACAATGCCAGTTTAAAAATTATTTTTATACTACATTTGACAGTTTCTAAGACGGTAAACCTAACTTTCCATCCATCTTAATCTACCTTGTTATTATAAAGCCGGTCCGACCTCAAAGATATGGAATTCAATATCGGTAGTTTCAAGATCGCATTTTTGGTCCGATATACTAGTTTTTCGATATTTTTGTAAACCGGTATCTCTGTTCTAATATAAACATATAAAACAATTTTTCTGTCTCGGAAAGTGATTAAGGGATTTAGTAGGGAGCTTGAAAGGGGAAAGGCAGTTGATAAAAAAAGAGATGAAATATGGGTTCCAAAGATATATGAAAATGAATAAGTGAAAGATGATCAAAAGGGGAGGAATGGAAAGCGTTCTTTCTTGAGAATAAACCTTGATCAGAAAGGAGTTTGAGAAAAATTCTAAATTTAAACGTAAAAATCTATCTGTGTTTATTTAGATCTTTGTAATTTTGTAGTGGATTACAATTTTCTGAAGACAAAATTCTTATCTACATAAAATTAAATGGACAAGCCAAATGAACTATAATTCATTCAAAATAGCTGTATAATTTTCTATATCAGTACATCAGTAGTTCAAACAGGGTTACCGCTAACTCTCTTATAAAAAACACACATATAAAATATTTTGGAGGTTGAAAGGCAGAAAATACTAAGTGACATCTAGCCAACTTTACAAAGAGCTATTTAAAAAAAAAAAAAAACTTATTTAGCTATTATATTAGCGTGATTCCAACATATTATAAATAAAACATATAAAAAAATGATAGAAACACATTAATTGGCTCTTCTGTACATGTTGCTTAGTAATTTTAGCCTTTTCACAGTCGATATATATATTTAGTTTATAGGTTTCAGCTCTTTAACTTCACAAACATCAACAGATGAAAGAATTAAAGGAATATAGATGTTCAAATATAGGCAGAATGGTGAATGTTACACAGTGTGTAAATTGGCCACTTAAACCAGCCATTGACAGGTCATAAGCCCTGTAGATGCCTGGACTTCTATATTACCTTCTCTTAAATGTTCTTCATCTCTGTTGTAATATGTTGATATATATATATGTAGATACGTGTAATTTTCAAAAAATGTTGCCTAGTATTTAGGTAAAATAATTCCTCATTCCGTTCATTAAAATATTTTCCATCTCTGTTGTAATGTTTATATATATGTAGTAAGATTCTTCTGATTGAATTTATTCACCAACATACTAAAATAAAAAAAGTATATTGTTGTTAAACTAACTGTCTCGAGAAGTATATAAATACACTTTCCCTGTAATATTTTTAAAAAATTATTACAATAAAATAAATAAAACAACTTTGTTTTTAACCACAAATTTTTATTTTTTACCGACCGGTTTCAAAGCAAACAAGCTTCTTTGTCAAGGTTTACGTAACTAATAAATTGATACCTTTTCATTTTATTTCTATCATGTTCACTAAATACTACACGTGGACCCAATAAATCAAGTCGTTTTTTTCTTACACGGGTGGTAATTTGATATCTTTATTTTTGAAGAGGAGAGACTAAAAGAAATATTATTTATTTGGTTATTAATTATTGTTTTCTTATTATGAATAGCTTTTTTAATTTCTAAGATTTGTAAGTTGTCTTATTTTAATATTGTATTTTCAACATGAATGACTTTTAATCCAGTGTCTTTATTGAAGTCATGATTATTTTCTACCAGATGATTTGCGAATTCAGAAAAATTAGTATTATTCAAGAACCGTAAGTGTTCTTTTACTCTAATATTAAAGTTTCTTTTAGTTTTTCCAATGTAGATTGAATCGCAATCATTACAATTTAATTGGTATATTCCAGATTTATTATATTTATGGACTTAGTCTTTGTGATTTTTTAACGATGTTCCAATATTATTAGTTGTGTAGAAAGCCGGTTTAATGTTTGATGGTAGGTAGGGTTGTTTTATTTATTTTATTTTAATGAATAACCACAAAATTAGTGCTTCAAATATAAACTTTATACTTTAAATTATTACAATGTTTAAAAAATAATATAAAACTTGTACACGTTGAATAAGTAACATAAATTTAAAATTACTAATTAAATCACTTATTTTGTGATTTTCTACATTGATACTAGTTAATATTGAACTCGTCAATCGGTTTCGGAACCCGGCTGTGTCTTACTTACAATTGAACGTAGTTATGCAGAAAAAGTTAAGCAGCCAGTTTACATTTTTGAAAAAAAAATTACATCGGGATTCAACTTCAGATAGAAGAAGAAGAAAACGGCCGGGATTTCATACAAAAAACTGTAATAAATACCTTTTGAAAATTCCATTATGTTAAAATGTCATGAAAATGAATGTCACCTCATATATTCAGAGTTTGTATGAGGTTTCATTCAATATACGAGCTGACCGTTTTCCGCAAAATGTATATTTTAGGTTGTGCGGTCAACCAGACTTGAAATATCATAAAAATTCATTTAAAACATATTTAAACTATTTTAAATGTTAATATAAAAATAATATGAAGTGATTCATTACAATTAAGTACCCTAATATAAACATAAAATAATATGATCAATACATATTGACATAACACACATCAGAGTTTTGCTACGGCTGGCTGTTTTCTGCAAAATGCACATTTTAAGTTGTGTGGTCAGTTTGACTCAAAAATCATTCAAACGGATCAAATACATAATTTAATTATTTTTGCACTATAAAAAAACAAATGCATGCATGATTTGTCATTTGTCGAAGTAAAAAACATTCCAATTGTTGTGTAGATTTAATAATTCATCCCTTTCACAAAAGTGCTATTATCTCAGTGTCCCTTTTCTATGGTTGGCTTCTTTCTGCATCACTACGTTTAATTTAGTGTGTATAGCTTTACTAACATTAAAAATATTTTATCATAATCGTACCCTTATTTGCATTTGAAAGTGTAAAGGGCTCATTTGAAAAGTAAATGCAGCGTAATTCGATCATATGATAAAATAAGGTAGAGCGAGCAGTTTTACGCTCCAGGCTCCAGTCCAAGAACAGTGAAATATTGGGGTTTAAAACCACCTTGTGAATTAATATTCCATGTCGACTTTTTAAGAAACATAACCCGGAACCTCACACATGTGTGGTGACGCACCAACCACTTCACAACGATGCGGACTTTTTTCCACTCGATTTCTTTGCACAGCTTTTTCAACTGAGAGGAGGTATTTCACATATTAACTTTAATTGATTATTAAGGCTTGACAAAAGAACAATCATCTTTCGAAACCACCCGGCATATCAAATTAAATTCAGAAATTTAAAAATTGATCCTAATTCAATTTTTTGTTTTTAAGAAAAAAAATATATACATATACGTTTATATGATTTACCCAAAAATGTAATTTTGAGGGTAATTTTAAACGAGTTGTAAATAGTAAACTATAAGGAAATGGAAGTCGAGTTGGGGTAGAGTGGGGTTCAAACATTAGTTCTTTGATTCGTGAATCCATGACATTAGCCACGAGACCACAACCCCATTAATTGACATAAATTGGACCTTAAATATTGGTGCCGACAAGCTGATTTTAAAAAATAACACAAAACATTATATTTCTGCAATTTTGACAGTTTTCATTTAATAAGTACTCAGGGTTTATTGTCATTTATAGTTTCAGGTGGCAACCCTTACCTAAAAGGTAAACAAAACAAATTTTAACTCATTCATCTACTGCATTCTAACCCTTGGCATTCATTGTTCGATCTCATATCGGTCAATGTGTCACGATCAACATGAAGGTGTTATCTTGTCATGAGCGGCATAATGTTTAAATATTTACCTCAAATAAATTTGAATTGATAGTAAGGTGATCTTAAATTAAACAATAAAACTAAATGAGTTTTTTAATTTTTTTATTAGAAGTAGTTTAAAATAAGACTAGTTATAAAATGTTCGTAGACAATTTTTTTTATGGAGTTTCCTTTTTTTAGCTATGATGTTATTCTTGTTACATTTAAAAAATTACGACTACTTTTTTTCAACATGAATTTTTGTTAATATAAAGTAAAATTTGATCAACGATGTTTTGAGTATGTCCAAATCCTTGTAGACAGGTTGGATTTCCTCCCTAGAGAGTTATTAAGATCTAAACTTGTTGCAGCAGAAAGGGAAAACATTTTCAGAAGCGAATATGGAAGTCTAGGTATTTACAAGGCTTATAACCTGTCGTTGGCTGGTTTAAATGGCCACTTTACACACTGTATAACATTCTGCTTATGTTTAAACTTCCACATTTCCTTGACTGTTCCATCTATTGACTTTTGTGAAGTGAAAGAGCTGAAACCTTTATTGTGTGGGTGAGATTCATGCGAGGTATAAGAAGAAGTACAACAATTGGAAAACTGTTTTGGGGCTGTTTGAGTTTTGAGGCGTTGCGCGTTGTCAGCTAGATGGATCGGATGAACGGATCTGATAGTATATGATATAAATAAAAACCATAGATAAGGAGACAAATTGGGTAAACACTTCACGTTTTTATTTATCGACAGTGGAGGTTCGGTTCTCGAAAAGTAGCTAAGAAGTATTATTTTTTTTCAACTTCTCCGTCTATAAAACTGTAATTAATTTATAAAAAATTCTAATAAAAATACAGAAGAATCAGAACAAATGTAAAAATTAAAAACAGCAAAGCATATTTTTCTAATGGTGTAATTTTTAAACCTCTGATATTCCCGAAAGACTATCATACTCAAGTGTTACATCAATAATTGAAGGTCTTTTAGGGGGCACTGGCGGTAGTGCTGGGGAATAATTAGGAGGCATAAGTTGATTACTAATCTTTCCTCCATAACCTTCCTGCGATCCTCGGAGCCTCTCCAACCTCCAATTAAGAAGCTGCACTGTCGTTGGCTCTACAGCTGACACATAACTAGCTGCTGCACTCCTGGAACTAATAATACTCGTCTCCGATACACTCCGTCTAAAATTTCTTCTTTTATTTGACAAACTTCTCTTTGTGATGATTTTTGTTTCTTTTTTGACCTCACAAACATCTTTGAAGTTCGGAGGCATTACGATTGCTTCAGCTGCTCGGTGTTTTACCATAACAACCCTTTTGCTGCCCCTAAGAAGCGATGGATTTCTCCTGATGAGCCAGTATATCAAAAGAGCCCCCACGAGCAAACAAATTATCAATGCTCCTGTGAAGGTTCCAATGATGGCTACTTTATCTTCGTTAGCTAGCCATGGCTGCATTTTCCAAGGTATGCCAGTAATATGAGATCTACAATCAAGAGGAGATACTTTTCCGATTCCATTTTTTAACAAACAAAACGTGTATGTTTCTCCAGAAGCTAAATTTTCGATTGTAATATCTTCACTTAGACTTCTCATGCAGCCTATTTTGTTTGACGATTCCATAACACCATAAAAATCTATGTTTCCTACAAACCATATAAGAATATCAGAATTCATCAGAGTGGACTTTATTTTGACACTAACCAAACCTCTGCCGTCATCTTTGATTGAAAAATTTAAACTCTGCTGGGTCAAAATCAAATTATTGGTCAGTAATTTACGATTATTATTAACAATTTGGTCTACAGCCAACGTCGGTACCTGACACTTTATTTGAACTTTTTCATCAGCTAAAGTTGTAGGAGGTGTCCAAATAATAGTTGTCGGGGTTGTTGATGTTTTGTTTTCATCCGTACTTGTTGTTTCCTCA
Source organism: Micrasema longulum (assembly GCF_059751315.1). Classification (NCBI taxonomy): domain Eukaryota; kingdom Metazoa; phylum Arthropoda; class Insecta; order Trichoptera; family Brachycentridae; genus Micrasema; species Micrasema longulum. The sequence continues at coordinate 202,236 of NW_028278819.1, forward strand.
GTGCTCACTGATGGTGTAAAAGTGGTTGTACTTTCATTTCCATCGCACAATTCAACATCTGTGATTCTTTTGTTGAAATAATTTAAAGGAGAAACACAAACTGGAATATCTTTTGTTTTATTTTCAAAAGCTTCTTGTAACCATTTCAAATCACAATTACAATTCAAATCGTTTCCATTTAAAAACAGTTGCGGTATGGATTTATATGGATAAAACACGTTTTGAGATAGCGTTTTTAAATTATTTTGATTGAGATCAATAAGCTCTAAGTATTGTGAACGAGCAAAAGCAAATTCATTGATTACTTTTATATTGTTTTCATAAAGATAAAATGATCGAACCCCCTTTAAACCAGAAAAGTAATCAGCCAAAACAATTTCCATAGGCTGAACTCGATATAATTGAACAATTTGTACATTTTGTAAATCAGGATTTCCAGTGAAACCCGTAAAGTTAACATAGGATTCTCTGATTTCTAAACTTTCTAATGTGTTCATAAAAGGTTTAAACACATCTTCGTCGATATTGTAAATAGTACTGCTACTAATCGTGAGAAAAGTCAATTTATTCAACCCCTGAAATATTCCACTGCCCATTCGTTGTAATGAAAGTCCCATGAGTTGTAAATTAATAAGTTTACTAAAAACTTCGCTGTTAAAAGCTAAAGGTGATATGTTTTCTATGATTCCTCCTAATGTTAAATATCCAACGTTAAATGATGTTTCCTTTATCCAACCACTGTTCAAAGATTTATTTTTCAACCCAATGTTTTCAAGATTCAGAGTAATAGTATCATCTTTGCAGATCATCGAAGACTTCTGAAAATAAAAAGTATGTTTTTTTATTGTGCAAATAATTTTTATTTATTTCTAAATATGCAATTTTTTAAAAATATTTTTAATACGAATATAGACAATAATAATCATTTCTTTATTTGTATATTTGTAAATTCAATTAGGAAAAACCTTAACCGTTTTAATTTATGGGGGCAATAAAATAGACTCGTAATGGTATTTGATTGATAATATTTTCAAAAAGCGACACAATAGGGAAATATCACGTTTTTTAAATACATTTTTTAAGTAATAAAGGTCTTTGAAATACTGTCTAGTAAAAATTCTAATTTGTAATTTTGAATTCCTGCAAAAACGGTCATATCGATCGATTCATGTTTATTTGTACCTTCCACGGAATTTTGTTGAGAACATTATTTATTTATTTATGCCTTATTAAGTTAGTTTATAACATCTTATGAACTAATAAAAACTTTTGAAAAAAAATTTTTTTTTTTCAAAATTCCTTAAGAAAATATTTTTTTAATTAATTTGATATATTTTAAAGCTTTCTATTTCTTTTATTTTTTCAAGTAACTCATTGTACAGCTTTTATCCTTTGTACAACGAGTTTTGAGACTCTGTTTTTCTCCTCATTGGTAATCTTATCTAGATTCATTGTTGGTTAAATTTGCCTATATTTATTTTATTTATCTCCTTAATTATATTATGCATAAATATTGCTACATTATATTTTACTTGTTGCTTTTATCACAAATATTGACGTCACAAAACCAACGTCAAACACGTCGCGTTTTTCTACGAACGTATTTTTATTGAATTTCCTTTTTACATTTATGTATGAAAACATTTCTCGACAATATCCATATTAATTATTCGAAATTTATTTTATAAATTTTAATCAGTATTCGTAGTATGTGATATTTCCTTATTGCGCTGAAGACGTTTACTTTCAATTCCTCAAAAATAATGTACGTTTTTAAATTATTGTTGGATATAACATGCATGAAAATTCATAGTTTTGAAATAAATAAGTATTTGGATTATTTTTTTGAGTTTCCCATTAGTGGCGTCATTTTTAATGAACTTTTTTTCTAAATAACTGATGATAATTTTATTTAAATTTAAATTTCTTGTTCATATCAAATTAAAACAAATCAAACCTGATAAATTTCTTCAAGAACTTCCGATAATGTATTGTCAATATTATTGAACTGTTTGCATATGAGAATGCACTGTTGTATTGAGCATGGGTCGTTTGCCGTGGAGAAAATTCGATCGTCTTCGATCTTATCAGTTATATTGTGGTCTGGAACTTTGACGCCATTAAAGTCATCCAGGGACATTAATATTGTAATAGTGAAAATAATTATAAACCCAAGTACACAAGCTGTTCCCGATAGAATTTGATTCCATTGTCCAGGGGAGGGTTTTGGATATGAAGTATTACTGAAAAAAAAACATTTTTCTTAATTTTTTCGGACCTTTCAGATGAACGACGAGTTTTCTGTATCATTGTCTCGTGTGTCATTCGCACTTATTTCAGACGGACTGGACGGCATTGTAATGTCCATCATAAGGGTTAGTAATTTTATATTTTGTCAAAGGAGCCCAATGTCCCTCGGTACGAACTGAACAAATGTTGTTCTGTCTTTTCCCATCGAAGGGATGTAGTATTACCTTTCTTTCAAATGGTGTTGTAATTTATTGACTAATGTAGTACTAATAATCTTTTCTTTGTAACTTGATTAAATTGAAGTAGTTAATAACCTTTAAATAATAGGTGTTTAAGTTCATGATTCAAGAATTATTTTACTTCGATACACAGGTCGGCCTCGTAGTGTAGTGGTCAGCGCAATTGCCTACCTATGTATTTTAGTCAATAAATGTTGTTCCCCTCACGGATTGTGGTTAGGGCGTTTGCTTACCATACTTGAGGTCCCAATTTCGTTCCCGGAAATATTGTAACAAAACATACATTGACAATGTTGTTTTAGACTGATTTTTTTCATACGCTAGAGCGTAGAGGCTTAGCCTAGAGGCTTGAAGCGTAAGACTGGCCATTTTTTATTGTTTCGGCTTTAAATTTATGAAGATATTGGTTTTTGCAACAAGAAAGCTACGACTTTAATTTGTGAAGATATTAATTTTTGCAACAAGATAGCTAGGAGGTTAAGTTGTGAAAATTTTGATTTTTAGAGGATAGCTACGAGCTTAACTTTTATAATTAACTACAAAAACTTATTCAGATACAAAGCTGTACAGAGAAGGAAACTATTTCATAGAAAGGAATGTGAATGTTATTGTAATTCAAACAATTTGCCATGTTATGTTTTTAATGTTTACTCCATGTTTACTCTTTCTGAAATTATTTTTTCAAACATTTTTAATAAGTGTATCATATATTTTGTTATCTTTTAATCTAACTGTAATGTATTTTTTACTATTTATTTTAAATTTCAATATAAATTTGTTTATACCATTATTTTTTTATATCTAAAATTGGCTGTTTAAATTTTCTTATTTACTTTTTTTAACGCACATATATACCTTACTATTAAAAATACATTATTTCGATATTTTTATCTTTTTTTATCACACAAATTTATACTTTTGATTTTGCATTGAATTATTCTTTTTTTGTTTCTGCATGTCTTAAAAAAAAGTGTAATTGTTTATTTAAAAAATTATTACTAAGTTTTTATTTACCTGTATTATTTTTGTAAATCCCCCTCGGGCGTATTGTACAATTAAATAAAATAAAAAATGACCATACCTTAAGAATCCAAAAACATTCTACTTAGAATCGTTTAAGAAAAATGTGTCTTTCAATCCAATATCAAGAATGTGCAGATTATATAATAGCAATGAAAACGGAGAGATTGATATTTTTGACACTGGATTGTTTAGTTTCTAGAAGTATATAATACAAGATGCGTTTTTATATGAATATATTTATATTTACATTAATTTTATTTTGATAAATTGCATTGCAAGTTTTATTTCGATGTTTATTTCATTAGTATTTTTTTATTTGTTTTTTATTTAAAAGAAACATTTGTTATTGTTTATTCGTATTTTATTTTATTTATGTTAACATGCTTATTTAAGATGTGTTTTATATTAATGAATTTATTTTTACATTAGTTTATTTTCAATTTTCATAATTATATTTAAAATTTAGTTTAATATGTATTTTATTAGTGTTTATATATAATTGATGAAAAATAAGAAGTGTCTTGTTTTTATTTGAATATTTCTGTAAATAATGTATTCTTTTTCATTGTTTGTTAACCAAGTATACAGAGTAATATGGCGTTATATCAAAGATGTTACCTCTATTGTTACTCCTACCGGGAAACGGCGTGATTGTTTGTTTTTGCTTAATATCAGATAACAAATACGCTATGAGAATCAAACATGTAAAATGTGATTTTATATACTGTAATATGCATAGTTCTTATCAGCCTATGTTTAATTTCCACGTTTCTTACATTTTTACATCTGTTGTATTTGCTCAGTTAAAGAGGTGAATCCATTACTAACCAAGTTAAGATTCTACTAAACTAATGTCTATGACGGTTATAATAATAACGCCTTTGAGTTGTTTTAAATAATAAAATGTTTGTAGATTTAGTATGAAATAAAATTACCTTAAATAGAAAATTATAATGGCCATTCTTTTAAAAAAAATTATGTTTAGATTTTAAACTAATTACCTACCTATTTATTATCGTATAAAACTTATACAATTATTTTCATAAGAAATAATCTTTAGTCATTTTATCGAAGTAAACTTACTTCCTTTTTATTAATTTTTATCCGTAGAATCGTTTAATGAGTTAGTTCAGTGTTTTTTTTGCATTTCCATTTGTTTTATTTATCAAACTAAGCCAATAAAAAAAAAGATCTATTAATCATGATATCAATCAGCGCTTTGATTTTTTGAAAGGTTTGTAATTTTGAAATATATACTCGGCCTGTGACGTCACAAGTAATCGTCGGAGGATTCTTCTGAGCCTTCCCGGAAACCAGAAATATATAAAAACTTTATATCATTGGTTGATTCGCAAGTACATGTGACTTCGTTCAAAGTAGTTCATTTTTATTAAAATAATTTTTACCATTTTTTCAACCGGAAATCTACCGCAAAACGTAATTGATTATATATTTAAAAGGTGTTGACCAGAACTTCTGATGTTTTGAAGCCAGTCCATTTTCATTAAAACTAATTTTTTTTATACGTTATCGAGAAAATTCGCCATACAATTAAATATTATACCGCTTTAATAATAATATAATCTATACCGCTTGTAAAACAACAATTTTTCATACGCAATTTCCCGTCGGACTGAACTTTTTTTATTGGCATTAAAATTGTTTAATGTATTTTAAAATTATTTTCCGTATGATTCTCTAGTAAATAATAAAATATATTATGACAAAACTTTACCTTTCTTTAAGATTTTTATTCAGCGTCAACGAATTTTGTTTAAACCGCATTCCTCTTTTAGAAGCATTAGCACATTTATTTTCTATAATTAAATAAATCACAATTATAAAACATATGGTATCAAACTATAATTTTCCAGTTGTCAAGGTACATTGCCAAACGTTACAGTGTCGAGATGAGAGTGATCCGTTTGCGCAAAATATCTGGGGACAAAGTATGCAAAAACCCCCAGTACTAATGGTAACAAATTCGCCATATGCTGAGGATCAATATATTATAATCACAAAATGTTGTTCCAATAATATAATCGGTCTTATCTTTACAATTGGATCCATTAGCTCCATTGTGATAATGAACGGAACAAATAAATATTACTTCTTATGGTTTATGATGGCACCAAATTATGAAATCTCATCATTTTGATTGCATTTTAGCACATGTATAATATAAACTACCGACAGTAAGACACGTGTGAGATCCATTATGACGTATGCTGTGAAAGCGCGATATGATACTATTTGTACCGAAAAGCTACTTGAAACTGCTGAAATCAAGGTCTTAAGGACTACTACTGTAAAAACGCCCCAAGACTGAATACGCAATACTAAAATCAGAGATACATGTGGAATTAAGGATATCGTACGATGGAGCTGACGTTAACGATATGGAAAGATAGGAATTAAAATGAGAACATGTTACTAAGGCTTTTGTATTTTTTTTATTTGATTAACTTACATTTAATAATTATACACATAGATATTCATAATGATGAAAAGACAAGGGTAATGTAAAGTGATAACAACAACTAGAATATTACTTTGAACAACACGTATGCCGCAGCAGGATTAACATTAAATTTTATATCTTCAAAACAAAATTCATATAATCGCCATTTTGTCTACCAGAGCTAAACAAAAGGCATTCAAGCGTGGAATGGGGAGTACATTAGTAAAGATAACATGTATTTAATGACATCTCTTGAACACCAATATTCCTATTCTAAAAAACGCTTAAATATAATTGTATTAATAATATACTAACGTACGTACACTTATTATAAACGTTAATAGTCAAAATCCAGATCTACGGCATGAAAACTTTGTTTTAAAAAATACTGTCTAAGTTTGAAAGAAATTGTGCAAGCATTTTTTTTTCTATGATAATATTAAAATTACATATCGAGTATATAGTAAGGCTCTTAAATTTAAGGTTTATTATTTAAATAGCTTATAATGACATGCATCGCTTGGCGCTAATATATAAAATCACCATTTTTTGACGAAAATATTGCGCGTCTTTTCAAAGGCGGGCGGCGGGCACGCCCAGATATGTATAAAATGGTTAGTTCCATCGTCGCTAGAGCGCCGCGGATACCATTATCAATGTTCTAAAAACCGTTTCTCCTCTGAGGAAAAAACTGCCGAAAAAAGGTTCGAATCTTAGCTCATACTTTATTTTTCATGCGAGCGTATACCGAGAAAATTGTAAAAGCCTGGTCATGTACAGACAATCAACCTGACGACTAATTATTCCAAAACCACCATTTTGTTTTAGTTTTTTCTTCAATGTGATGAACATATGTACGACATGGGAATTATATTAATTACGACTAATCTATACGAGTAAAATATTAACTTGCATGCATGAATATACTAATATTTTATTAATTTGGTTGACAGCAAATTATAAAGGCAGCAAACGCCTTATTATCAAGTATTTGAAGGAAGCAAAAATATGTTACCAAAAACATTTATATTTTTTACTGGAAAACTAACAATTATGAAGCATCTTGAATAAACTTTAATTGAAATATTATATCTGATCGCACTATAAAAGCTTATTTTAAAATGCTTTGTAACAATATGTTCATCTAATAAGCTATAAAGAACAATAAATGAACAAATTTATGCTAAGCTTAAAATTTTAAGACTTACATAATATCCCGCTAATGATATGACTGTGATATACAATAATCATTTGATTTATACATAATTTACTAAAATAGTGTATAGGTATACAATTTAACAAACTGATGCATAAAATACATGTTATATTATGTAGGTTTTTCAAAAATTACAATCGATCATATAAAATATGTAGATATATGAGTACAACACTAATTAATAATAAAATATCAGACATATACGTGATATGTATCGACTCCCCCTGTATTAATTCTCATTTTCATGTATTACAAGGGTTGTTTATTACAAAATCAATTAAACACCCTGTCTGTTTTTCATTCTTGATTGTTTTCAAATATTCATTTTCTACGTTAGAATCAGTTTTTTTATAAAAAAGATCTTTTGGCTACAAAAGGCAATGATAATTTTTCAAATTTAATTCCAATTACCGAAATATTAATGGGGAAATAATTAATCTGAATTCAATTTTATCTAGAGTGATTGCTAATCGCGTCCACTACAATGATTGTGTAAGTATATTCAAAATATTTTACTTGTATGAAAATAGAAAGATATTAGTCATGAAGTAAATAGTTCAGTGTATTTTTTGTTCCTGACACTTGAACAAAAAAAAGACAAACTATTTACTAAAATATTTAACAATTCTTTTTGAATTTACTATATAACGTTCCTTAAAAGTAATACACAAATTCATAAAATAACATAAGCTTGTTAATTATTTTTCTTTCAGCTAGATATAAAATTAAAGTTAGATAAAAATAAAACAGAGAAAAATACATACATAGTATAAAATAATGTTTTCAAAATGTTCAATTAGAATTTTGCGAAAAATATTCCTATCCTTTTAATGTTACAGTAAGATTAGAGGTTAGGTAATTTTCGTAAATGATTCGAAAATATATCACGCCTTAGATTTAAAAAATTGGTATTAAAATCTTTCGTATAATTTGGTTTGTAAAAGTGTATTTTCATGGAATTATCGGTCCAAATCGATGCAAAAATTGTTTGACAATTTTATTTTAGATTTTCTATGGCATCTTCTTTCAAAATCGGTATCATATAGTGATATTTTGTTCTTTTCATTATCGCTGTGCTGTTTTCTGATTTTGCAAATAGGCATTCGTCACGTCATTTTTTTATCGGATATTCATATAATATTTGTTTCGGTATATATTATCATGCAATCACTGACACCTGGTCTTTATACAAAAAATGGTATTCATGTATAATAAAGTATAATCTGTCAGACCACTATTTTACCATTTTACCATTTTCTGACTCGCTGGTGATATCGTTCTTCATACTTTTTTTATATTATTATTGATTTATGATTCGATAAGTTATATATTTGCATATTGATAAATGTGAATGAATCATTTAACAATTTAATATTTTTTTTGGTAAGTTACTTTCATCAGAAAGTAACAACAGGTTGTATCAACAATAATACTTACTGGAATTAGTTGACATAATTTGGTTAAGTTGATGTTCGAATAAGAACCAATTCATATAGTTGTAATGAAATGTCAACACAATGCTTTGTATTTTTTTTCTGTCGTTTAGAATATGTTCGTTTACGATTATATCATTATAATAAATGGTGTGTGAATATTATTCAAGAGATGCCATAGTATGCTGGGGACCTATTTACATTTATTTCCTTCACGGATAAGGTATATATATATGTATTCAGAGGACCATTGCCATGTCGAGAATCGTATTCTACAAAACATTATACTGAAAATTTATGTTACACGTAGTTAATGACAATATTTAACAATTTCCACTATCTTCCAACTGACTTCATTATTAACTATTTCTCAAAAACACACTTAGTATATGCAATTTAATTTATTCATATCAGTACGCGTCACCGCAACTTATATTGAGTTTTTAGTATGATAATATACCTAATTTAGGTTTGGGTAAAAAAGATTTTTTTCGGTAAACGTATGTAACATATCTAACAGTTCTAACTATTTTATGAGAAATTAAAAAAAAACTTTGTTTATTTTCAAATGAATTAATCCAAGGAAACACGAAGTTAAGTGATCAATACAAATATGATAAAAAGTTTAGGTGGGTGACGTTTAACAACCTTATTTTTTGTACACTTTAACATATTTGTGAATACAGTTTTGTTGGAGTTCATCAATGTGTATTAAATTACTTCATAACGTTTGGGCAAAATCAAAAATGACCAAATTGTTATTAAACATAATTAAATAACAACAAAATGCATTTCGCTAATGCAAACGCCTAAAATCAATTAAAAAAATCTAAAATCCACTCCTTAGATATCTTTAACCTGACTTCAGGTCGCAATTCACAATTTTTAGATATACATATTGAGTATTCGATTATTCGGTGTCCAGGTGGATAAATATTACCGTTCTGAGTGTAAAAAGAACCAGAGCCCTCGAAGAGTGTTCTAGAATCGATGGCTCTCACAGGTAAAAATCTTGACAAAAAAAAATCGAACGGAGATAATTCTACCTCAGCGCATACTAGTTGACGCATTCGCCTACCATTCTCGAGGTCCTGGGTTCAGTTCCTGAAGTAAAATTTTGGTTATAGAAGCGGTTCGACACTGCAGTATTTCAATGTCCGTGGACTGGCTCCTGAATCGTAAGATAGTCTAAGGTGATCAGTCTTACTATCCATGAAACAAACATTCAGTATAATCATTCTATAAAAATGAAATATACAAGTCGACACCTTAGAATAGCAAAACGTCTACCAAAGTCAATATATATTTAATCTCGGTAACTTATATTTGGGTAAATTATAATAATTGAAGAAATAAGCTGCGATGCAACGCACTAGTGTGAATAAATCATTCGCGTTTTGTCTTACGAAATATTTCAATCTAGGCGAGTGGGACAGCCAGACACATGGCGGTCAGCAGCGCGGCTAGCCGCGAGGGCAGCGGCGCGGTTGCGGCAGACGTGCGGCCGTTGATGAGCCGCTTGCCGACGCACGCCATGCGCTCGGTTGGCATGTTCTGCACGCTGTACTCGCGGTGCTCGCTGGCCATGGTGCATAGGGTGCGCTTCTTCTGCATCATTTCGTCGTCGCGGTCGCGCAGTCCGCTCAGCCAGTCGCTGTACCAGCGGAGCTCGCAGTCGCAAATCAGCGGATTATCTGCAAACAAAACATTTATGCACATGAAAACAAGGCAATATGAACTTACAACTGAATGATATTTTAATATTATCTTGTTGAAAGCCCAAGCTTATATTTTACTACTAAAGCCTGGCAATTTTTTTTATCCATAAATACAAAGGACTGTCCAATAAATTCGCGAACTGGTCCCAATATGGCGGCTATGACGCGATTTGTAGCCCCGCTAACTAGCTCACGTGTTCCCTAACAAGCCAATGAGCGGTCATTACTCGTATGACCGTGAAGCTGTACGCACTGTGCCTCTAGCGTTTGTTTGAAACAAACGCTAAAACAGCTAAAGCTGTCCGTCACAATGGAAATTGACGAAATAACTTAGCAACGACTTAATAATAAGTTTTTGGTAAAGCATAGGAAAAGTTCGCAAGAAATTGCGAATATATTGAGCGCTGTTTATGGTGATAGTGCTATGAAGAAAACATCGGTTTTAAGTGGATAAAGCGTATTAAGGATGGCTGAGAAAACGTCAAGGATAATGCAAGATCTGGATGACCTTTAACCTCTTGTGTTAATGAAACATTGATCGTGTGAGGTCCTTTGTTCTTACCGATCATCGAAAAACTATGCGGATGAACTAAAATTAGGTAAATCAACAGTGCACACAATTATAACTGAACATTTCAGTTTAAAAAACCCTGTGCCAAAATCGTGGTCAAGTTACTGACGCCGGATCAAAAGTTGAAAAGGATTGAGTGTGTTACTGACTGGAAAAATGCTGATGAAAACGATGATGGATTCTTAAGAAGGGTGATAACTGGTGATATACGCCCCCTCTGACTTTTTTCTTTTCCTAAAATGCAAAATGACGATAAGGAAACACAACTGGGAGAATGTGGAAACAATAAAACTAGAAACGACAAAGAAGCTAAAAAGCATAACTGCCGACGAATTTCAGCGTGCTTTGAACAGTGATAAAGAAGATGGCACAAGTGCCTACAGACGAATAAAGAGTATTTTGAAGGACACCAAATTGCCGTTTACATTAACATCAACAGATGAAAGAATTGAAGGAATATGATGTTCAAATATGGGCAGAATGGTGAATGTTACACAGTGTGTAAAGTGGCCACTTAAACCAGCCATTGACAGGTCATAAGCCCTGTAGATGCCTAGACTTCTATATTACCTTTCTCAAATGTTCTTCATCTCTGTTGTCATATGATAATTAGTAGTCTTAAATAAATATAAGATTTTAAAATTTATTGTGCGTGGGTTCTTTGTTTGTTTTATCATCTTTCAAAAACGCTTCGATTAATTGGTATTTATATACGTTTATTGAGAAATCTTGACAAAATAATTACAAAATTACAAAATGATTAGTATATACATAATTAATAATAACGTTTTTACCTCTCTAATAAAGTAGTTTCATTGGTTGGTTGGAAGAATTGGTTGGTTGGAAGAAATTGCCATTTGGCAATAAGCCCGCCAATGTACAAATAACATTATGTACAAAAAGTTAAATAAATAAATAAATAAAACACGTGTTTAGAAATGAAGTTCGTTTTACATTTATTTTTATTAAATGAGCGCTAAAAATAAAATCTTCCGTTCGACTGTCAATATTTTTTTTTGTATTTTACACAAAAAACACGGAAATTGCGTTTTCTTTTAATTAAGTTAATCAAAATATAGTCACAACGTAATCTGAAAGCCTTTTATCAATGAACGTTTCCGTCGTATCCCTAAAGTTCGACTTACGATAGAAACATTATGGCTGTGTATGCTATTTGATGTTCCGGAACAAGATAATACTGAGTAACTGAATAATTAACTATTTCAATACTGTAATTAATTACAGCTTTTGTTATCTTAAATCTTCTCCATATAATATTTGTAGGAATACGTTTGGTGTGTGTCGTACAGACATCACTTCAAATAAAACATACCTTTTCTATATTTCATTTAATTGCAGATTAAAATTCAATAAAATATAATATATAAAAGCAATTTTGCAAAAATACCACCATGTTAAAAAAACAGTGAATAAAAAAAGAGAAAACGAGGGATAAGCGGGTGAAGTATTACGCGATTTTTTTTTTGTAGCTTTATGGTCAAAGGCATTGCAATATGAGAAAGTCCAGTGGTTTTTTATTTGTTAATATACTATTAAACTAAACCAATTTAAAAAATATATATATGCATCGTTTTATCAGCGCCATGAGTTTTTAAAGTCTTGTATTTCTGAAATTACTCGCATGTGACGTCTCAAGTTCTATTCCGCTTCTTTTCGGTCAGTTCTGCCGATTGGTTCGACTTGCCGTAAATCGGAAATCATTCACAACTCTCTTATTATCGGTCAATTCGTGTGCACTAGTGACGTCGTTAAAAGTAGAAAAGTAAAAAGTAGTTAAAAGTAGTTTATTTATTTATTTTATACTTTATATACATAAACTGTACAATTTATATACATATAAGGGCGGGCATATTGCCTTTAGGCAATTTCTTCCGACCTACTCAAACTGCTTAGTTTGAGAAAATTACAATTACGTGGACATATTCTAGGTAATTAGCAGAATTTCATAATTTTATCCGAAAATTTAAAACTAAAATTAACTAAAAAATATACTATACTATGAAAAGAGGAGAGGAGGGGGGATGAGACGAAAAGGAGAAGAAGAAAGGAACAATTCAAATATTTAGACAGTGACATTTCAATCTTAATTATAATTTCAACAAAGAAAGGGGGTCGCTAACATTTGTGGGTTGATTATTCCACAATCGAACAGCTACTACTGTGAAAGTGGAGGCAAGAAAATAAGAGCGGTGAAAGAGTATTAAAAGGATTCTCTCGTTACTACAGCAAAAATATAGTCTTTCTCTCAGATAAACAGGCGAAGTGGGACTATTTAAAATATTGTGAAGAAATGATAGAATGTGAATGTTTCTTCTATGCCTGATCCTAAACCGGTGTAGTTGCGTGCGGTATTCGGTTATGTGGTCAAATTTGTGAAGATTAAAGATACAATGTATACAAATATTCTGCAATCGTTCTTACTTATCAAGCAGTTTAGAATTAGCCTCTGGTTAACAGTCATCTGCATAATCAAGTCACATAATGTTTTCTTAACGTTGTAGATCGTTTTAATTAAAATATATTTTTTAAAATTTATTTCATTTTCATGAAACTTTGCCGTACAATTTAATGCTCTATTTTTTACCGCGTGTAAGAAAAGTTTTATTGTGAATACTTATTTTGCACGAAATCAAAAGACATGCTTGAAAACACTTCAACAAAAAATATAGATCTTCTTACTGCCAGGGCCACAATTACAAACACTATCTTCATAGTATCAGCGATCGGTTTTAAAACTTTGGTTGGTTAAAACATTGGCATTTTAAAAGCCAAATATAATTATCGCAATTTTAACACATTTGCCTATCTTTCTGAGAGCACGTATCGTGATGTTGATGGAGCCAGCTTTGTAATACCTCGGTATACACAAACATACAAAAAGTTAACCGTACCGTCTGGAAATCAACAAACGTCTTAAAAAAAAATGTTCAAGTGAGCATTTTTTGCTTTAATTGCAATTTATTTAAATTTTTAATCGATTTGAAGTGAACGCTTTTGATAAAAAGCTTAACCTGGGATAATGAAGCCTATTTAAATTTCGAAAAAAAATATATACTCTAATTCTTAATTAACTGAACGCAAAATAAAGTTTCTGTGTCACTTATTGGTTGATTTCGATCATATGACGACTGAGATGACACAATGAAAACGCGTATCGACATGTTTGTAAATTAAAACTCATATCGAGGACGGTACAGGTAGTAGAAAAGTCAAATTAACCGTCTCGGTAGGTACTGATGATTTGTAATTGCGGCCCTCGGAGGGCTGGTATTCTGAACGGAATAGCGCGCGAAAATATCACTCCGTTAGCGTGTATTTAGTACGTAAATACGCGTTAAAAATGAGCTTTATACGCGCACTTTTATGTTTAGAATACCATCTCTGGAGTTACACTAAATAAAAAACGAGATGTATTCGTAATAAATAAGTTCGAGTAATTAAATATATCAAAACCGAAGCAATTTTGGAAGAATAATTGTATTAAATGTTATTAAAATTTATTTACATATTATTTTTTACAAAACACGTAACTTAATTTGAGTACCTAATAATATTACCCAGGTAAATTGAAAAGTATTTTATGGAGAAATTTCATTGACGATACCACGCCTTTGTATTTGATGTTATGCGTTATTTACCCTTGTAAATAAAAGTTTCCCCTTTCCAAAGACCAAGCGATCAATAAATTAATATTTACTGTGACAATAATGTCTCTGTCGCAATAACCACGAGGATCTTTTTTTAAAATAGCCTTAATTCACAATAAAACAAATGAATATTTAAAAAAATGAACTTTGCGGTCAAACATTTCATCAAATTTAATGTTAGTAAATAATTTTATTAAATTATATTGATTTTTTTTCTCGAAGTTTTAGTGCGGATTTTATCTTTTATTTAAAAAAATAACCAAGTCCATTCATATTTCAAAGTTTTTTTTACAAAGTTGATCATTGTATATTATGTATTTTGATCAAGTAAGTCAATGAATATCTGCTTCAAGAAATATTGACAAAATCAAAACTATTCTAAACTAACACAATTAATCGCCAACCCTTGGTCTATGTAAAGCGAAAGAAACTTACAATCAAAAGTGTACTAAATAGCAAAATTATTAGTTTGTGACCATGTAATAACTTCAATCTTAATTTGCCACTAAACAAGCACTTTAGCTTGGCCAGTTTTCGATGAATGCTTACGATATGTTTGTACAACGACTGTGGTGAAGGTTTAAAGTGAGATTTACATGTTATTGTGATTACTGTCCCGACGAAGAGACGAATTATTGACTTAATTTAATATTGAAAAATACATATATTTAACGTTTCCCATAACGTAAAAAAGCATTTTTGTATTTACTAATGGGTAAACCTTTTTTTGTTCTCCGAAAACTTTATGTTAAACTGAAAAAAAATCTTTAAAATGTTTAAACGACCGAAAAATATTGTTTGCTGCGTCACAAAATGTGACTTTATAATAACAAATACTAAGTGTGAACAATATTTTGAGTTTGTCCAAATTTTTGTAGACAAGGACTGGATTCAACTCCCTAGGGAGCTGTTTATATTAACATATTACAACAGAGATGAAGAACATTCAAGAAAAGGTAATATAGAAGTCTAGGCATCTACAGGGCTTATGAACTGTCAATGGCTAGTTTAAGTGGCCACTTTACACACTGTGTAACATTCACCATTCTGCCTATATTTGAACATCTATATTCCTTCAATTCTTTCATCTGTTGATGTTTGTGAACATCAACAGATGAAGAATTGAAGGAACAGTTCATAACACACATTGACAGTTCATAAGCCCTGTAGATGCCTAGACTTCTATATTACCCTTTCTTGAATGTTCTTCATTCTGTTGTAATATGTTAATACTTAGTGTGATCCTAAATTATGATTTTTACAATTTTAAAGGGTTTTTTGTAAGGACACATAAAAAAAAAACACCACATATTAACAATAAGCCATAAAGTGAAAACACAACTATCTAATTTACCAGAAAACTTAATTTATGTCAATTGAATAAATTTGATTAAAAAGTTTTCGTGTTTAAGGATTGCTAGTACTTTTTTTTTGTAATTTTTTTAGTGACATTATTTTTTTCACAATTGTGAATTCTTATTGCATATGTACATAATAACCTGTCAGTAATCAAACTAATTTGTGAATATTTATTATTTTACCGCCGAAAAAAGGCTTGTGAATATTACCGGAAAGCGATACTTTTTAAAAAGAGACACCTTGTGTTTTAAGAACCGTTACTTCCCGAAAAAAACAAAATTACGCTTAGATTCCCCGCTGACATTTCTGATCAATCTTAATCATATTTTCTTCATCCGACATCTCCGAGGAATTATTTTTTATTTAAGCTCTTAAAGCATCTTGATTCTCAAGCATCTCAGAATGTTTTATTTCCTACTCAAATAGAAAAATACCTTGCTAAATCAAAATGCTGACGTTGAGTATGACAAAAGATGCCATCATTAATATAAATCAAGGAAATTATAGAGAAATGTTTTTATTACACGATTTAATGATATTACGCTACATTTTAGCCATTCGTTAATTCTTTAACCCCTAAAAGAGTCATTGACACATTTCTGGTCATGCGGTGACAAGAGGAAATTCCAGCAAAATGCTTGGACGAGGTTTTCATATAATTTTAATTATTTAATACCAAAAACACGTACGACTTTTGCTCAGAAAAATATCTCTTTTGTGGCCCCAAGAGTGTTCAGTGTCTTGGATGAACATATTAAGTTTGTATAAGGAAAGAGACCATTGCAGGAGATTGCTGCATGATATTGCATTGATTATACTATTAGCATGTTATCCAGATGTTTATTGAAATATATTACGTTTATGTTTTAATTTTTATTTTTGCTACTGTTTAATAATGTGCATGCTTCCACTTTCTATTATGTTGTATCCCAACTCAACACAGGGCTCATGGCCTCATAGAGTAAGGGATACGTTTTTTTTTTGTAATATTTTTGTATTTGTATGAATAAGAAAATAAAAAAAAGAATACATAATAGCAATTACCTTCACGAAAATCAACAAATAAAAGCATTGAAGAAATACCAATTTTTCAATATTGGCGGAGTTACGAATTCATTAAAGCGGCCACATAAACAAGCCAATAACAGGTAAAAATCCCTGTAAATACCTAAACTGCAATGTTATTTTCTTATGTTTTATTTCCATTTAAAGTTTTATTATTTTTTTCTTCTTAATGCTAGAGTCAAAAACAAAATAAGTATGTTCATATTTTTTTTTGTACAGTATTATATCTGTACTCTTTTATTTATTGGTTTATTTTATTCAGAATATATTTATGTAACCTTTATTGAGACACAATCCTGAACTACGTAGAACCAAAGTCCTGGGTTGACACGCACTTTAACAACATACATAATATCATCATATATATTTTTTGAATCTTAATAAAAACTAATGTCTGAGCACCCGATGACAAACTGTTATTTAAAAGTTTATCAGCTCAAATATTTGTTAATACTTTATGTTTTTATTCTTATAATGTATAAATATTGTGATAACATGTGAATTTTTTTTAATAAATACTCTTTTTACAAAAAATATACCGAACACCATTTTGAAAAATATTTACATTTTTTTGTCAAAAAATATTTACATTTGAAAGGAAATTGAAAGATAAAATAAGAATTATAAATATTTATTAATACACGAATTTCATTTTTTTTTCTTAAAAATCTTGCCCAGTTTACAGAGGTATCCTGTTCTGAGCCTGGGAAGTTACTTTTTTTATATGTACTAATTTACATTTAAAAAATAAATTCATTAAAATATCTTGCCATTATAAAGGTATTTATCATAACCTGAAAGAATACGCAAATAAAATAAAATAGCTTCATTTTTTGTTATTTTTTTTCTTTTGAATATTATAATCACTGCATGTCAATTAACCTTTAGGAATCTCCACGACCAAAGGAATCTTCATGAAAGAACGATGTCAATTCTTTATTTAACTTAACGACACTACGAATTTTTCTATTAGTTTAAAAAAATAATCTTTTACTAAAATATGATAAAGAAAAAAACATATTCTTACAAAAAATACGTTATTTTGAAACCGCAAATTAAAAATAGTAATTGTTTTATTATGCGAGAATAATAAATATCTAATGGAATAAAATAACATAGATTGTCCAATTTGATAACATTTTCAGTCGTTATCAAACTCACAGGATGTTAGTGATTAATTAACAGGAAGGCTAAAATAAAGCGGAAATAGGCCAATGGGAACAGTCTGACTCAGACGGATATCAATTTTCTTACTTTAGCTCTATTGAGCTTATTATTACTGTTGAGCAGTTTGGTATTGAATAATTTGGGCTTATTTAATATATAATTGGTAAGATAACATGAAGTAAATTGAAGTCTTGTTATTAATTATAAAAGCGGTAATTAGTAAGGGAGTTTCAAATAAGCTTTTGAATGTTGAATTTATTTGACCTCTTACTAAAGTTACACACAATATTAAAATTTTCCGTTGTCGTAATTTCTCTTATCTTGTTTCTTCGTATTATTTTTAATTTAATTTTTGTTATTTTATTTTGTTTTTACAGTTTTGAGTTTAAATATCAAAGAAATTTAAACACCACGAGATATCATTTTATTTGTATGCATTTTATGTATTAGAAAATTTATTTACTAACCCTTGCGGATTATAACATCACTGTGTTATTAGTCTCTTCTCTCTGTTTTTTTTAACGCTATCGGGTTTAATTCCTGACATGGTTGATATAAAATACATATTTCAAAAGGTATTTTCATACTAGAATATTTAATAGTTCCTCGAAGCGTTCTTGAAGTTCTTGAAGCGTAAAACTAATCTTCTTACCTTCATGTAATAAAAATGATCGAGAAGCGCTGCGGTTGGAGTCAATTCAGTTCTATATGCACCATTAGGTGCGAAAGGGGTACGACGATGGAGATGAGTCTTTTTTAAAACTCTTTACACTATTGTATTTAAAAAATAAATTTATATATTATTATTCGTATAAACATGCTTATTCTGATCTTTCCGGCTGTTAATTTTTATCTGTTATTCATTGTTTTTATAAAAATAAATAATAATAATATTAAGTCAGTATAAATATAATCTTTACCAACAAGCTACAAAAAGTGCTTGGTGGGATTTTAGTTTTAGTAAAAATATAACAAGTGAATTTTTTTTAAATTGTAAAAATGTATAATTATGCTATTAAATAAATACAATAAAATAAAAATTGTCTGAGCACCCGATGGCAAACCGTAAGTTTATCGTGAATGAAGACAAACATTGTTAACATACATGTAACTTTTTCTTCTAAAACTTTAATTGTATTTTCCATGTTTATTTTTTAAATAAAGACTAATTATACTATGTTTTGAAAAAAAAAAGTTATTTTTAAAGAAAAACTATTAAAAAAAAAAAATATATTGTACATCAACGATATACCACGTTACATCAACAGGGGTTTCTTATAATTTATGTAACAGAAATTATCATTTTTGTAATTCAAACACAGTTTTGAAAGTAATACCTTACTAAATCCAAACAGTAAGGGGCAAGTTATGTACCTTTGGATGGGTGAACCTTTGGATAATCATTATATTATATATGGTAACATATTGGATAAGAAAAACTCCCCAAAAATAAATTAGGATTACATTTTTATCAGATGGCATCACGTCTGTCTTGTCATTACTCATAAAACGTGTTTGTTATTGTAAATGGAATTTATTTGCAACAAAAAGTAAGTTTTCATGCGAAATTTGCTACTTTTTTTACCAAATGATAAAGTTTGGTTTTTACTATTAGAGTATTTCGTACGTGTTGTTGAAAGTTTTCTTTATTTATAATAATAATAATAATACTTTATAGTTTTATTCCACTTTAATTTGTAATTTTTTTACAAGTGACCGGGTTTCGTCGTGACCGACATCGTCAGACAGAAAAAAATATAAATAAAAGTGGAATAAAACTATACAGTATTTTTTTTATTATAATTAAAATGCAGTTACACCAAGAAATGTCAGTAGAAAAACTCAATTTTCTTTATTTATTGAAGCATGTGTTTGTAACACTTTTTACCTTAAATTTAAATGACTGATTAAATTTAAGTGTTAGATTTTAAGTGTAAATACATATATATACAATAAAGATTTATTGCACAGATTAAAATATGGGAAGAGCATTAGAGTAATGGCAGACAAATGGAAGATTTCCAAATCAACCGATGTAATTATGTTAAAAATGCACATAATATACGCCCAAATTGCGCAATAAATAAAGTTTTTAGCCATGAAGATGAAGAATAGCTTCGCAATTATCTGGTTAAAGCAGCTTACTTCATTTTTGATTGAACACTAGAACTGTGAGAAAAATTGTATTTGAATTTGCCGTTTCAAAAAAAAGAGTGTCCCTCCATCTTGGATTCGTGATGAGAAAACTGGACTGGCTCTAATATTGTGGGTAGAGTTAGAGTCTACAAATACACTCATAGATGTGTACCTGTGGACAAAAATGTGCCTTTTGACAAAATGAGAGCCATTTCCAGAATTTTAAAAAATTGTGAGCAATAAAACATAATATAGGCAATAAAATAATACATTTGAAAAATAATACAAAATGTATCTTTATCTGTCTACTTAACAGAAAAAACAACAAACACGAAAAAAAAACTATAATTGTCCAAAGGTTCACTACTTGCCCCTACAAGTTTTAAGTTCTGTGAAATCTAATAAAGTATATTATTGTCTTTACAGATGTTCTCCAACTCTATTAAAATATTAGTTTTGACGAGTCTTTGCTGAGATCTACTGTTATGGTTTGGACATTGTATTCCTGTTGAAAAGATTTCTATGCTTACCCATGATATCTACCACACGGAGAGTGTCCACAATAGGCTCCATGATTTCTTCGGGGATGTGGGTGAGCTTATTATTCTGTAGGTTAAGAGTCTCCAAAGAGTTCAAGTTCTCAAATCCCATGGCTGGAAGAACCTTGATACTGTAAAAAAAAAATGTTGTCATTCAAAAATATTACAGAAAAACAGTAAAAAGTTATTTATTTATTAGTAATTACAGCTCCTTCCCATCGAAACAGCTACAAGTCAAAAGTATACCATTTTGAGTTATATAAAAGGGAAATATCACGTTAAACTAATATCGATAGTAATATATAAAATGGATATTTAAATATTAACTGTATTTTCAAAATCAATATAGATATTGTGGAGAAATGTTTTCATACAAAACTTTAAAAAATAAATAATTAAAAAAATATGTCACTAAAGAAACGGACATTTTTGGCATTCATAATTGAACGTAGTGATGCAGAAAGCAGCCAGTCCACAATTAAAAAAAAAAAAGATATTGGTGCTATCGAGTGTGGTAAGGTCGATTTTATGTTCTGCTAAAAACAGCCAGACCGCGTTGATAAAAATAACTGTTAAAATGACAAGCGCCGTGGCGCAGTTAGTTAGATGGCTAACTGCGAAACTGGCGTAGCGGGTTCGATTCTCGCCAATTGCAAGAAAAAAATCCAAGAAAGATTTTTTTCTCAATCGGTCTGGGTGTTGTGGTGTATTTTTCACTACCTACTTCCATCTATCCCACCTGCTGAAAAGCCTCTAAATAAAGGCATAGCGGGTTATTCCTTTAAAATAAAAATAAAAAATCTTTTTTGAAAATAATGTCGATCTCAAAAACGGCATTTTTCAATTTGCAGAAAACACCCACAACACTACAAAAAATCGTAAAAAAGGTAGTTTAAAATCATTAAATCTGGTCAAATTCAAAATAAGATTTTTGTTTGTAATCAAAAAAAGGCTAACGTGTTTATTGTTTGTTTATCATTTGTCAAAGTTAAAAACATTTCAACTGTTGTGTAAATTTGATTATTCACACTTTTCATAAAAGTGCTATTATCTCAGTTTCACTTTTCTATGGCTGACTGATTTCTGCATAACTACGTTCAATTGTAATGTCAAGATTAGTGACGATGTTCTATAAAAAATAAGGAAGGTTAGGAACAATATTCAAAATTAACATGAATCGTGACGTGGCCAATGCAATGACCGTTTTTGATGAGAGTGATGCTTCCGAAAAAACTTAAAACCTAATTTTTCTCTGAATCATTTGAATAAATCCGGGGCATATGATAACGAAGTAAATTCTTCTTCTTTGTCTTCTTATCGACCCGACAATCTGTTCTATTTAGACTACTAAGTCTCCCGTCATGAGGCCCAACTATCCTACCAACGCTTAGGCGGTCTTCCAGGTGGGCACCGTCCGGAAGGCAATTCTTTTTCTTTGGCTTCTATGGACACCAGTCTATCGCTGCTCATACTATTTACATATGTGGTCTCTCCAGAATCTTCTTCGGGATGTGCTTCATTGTAATGTATCTTAGATTTTACACGTTTCCCGTTTAAAGTCATTTTTGACCCGGTTGCGCAGAGCGTTTCTGATAATCGATC
The DNA here is from genome assembly GCF_059751315.1 of Micrasema longulum. NCBI lineage: Eukaryota > Metazoa > Arthropoda > Insecta > Trichoptera > Brachycentridae > Micrasema > Micrasema longulum. Next base: position 224,683 of record NW_028278819.1, read on the forward strand.
TGAGGACCATCATATAAAAATCTGAAAACTCTTATATTATATGAAATATTTTTTTATTGAAATAATTAAATTCATATTCATACAATTACTTTATAAAGCGTCCCTACATTACAAAAATAGCGCTATCATAATAATAATAATATTTTGAGTTTGTCTAAATGCTTGTAGACAAAAACTGGATTTCATCTCCTAGGGAGTTATTAAGATTACAGCTTACATCAGAGATGGAAAATATTTAAGAGAAGGAAATATGTAAGTCCAAGCATTTACAGGGCTTATAAACTGTCATTGGCTGGTTTCAGTGGACATTTTACACACCGTGCAGAATTCACCATTCTGCCAATGTTTTATCATCCACATTTCCAAATTCTAAATAAATCCGTAGGTAAGAAATCTGGCCTATAAACAAGCATTTGGACATACTCAAAACATTCTTCATGAAATAACAAATAACAAATTTTCATAAAAAAACAAATAATAAATTTTCTGGCGTATCGTTAGTTAAAATAATAAAGATCCAATTAGGAATACTACTTGATGTCGCTAATGACTTTCTAATAATTTTCAAAGTGTTTTTTCTTTTCTTAATCCTCTTCCTTAATATCTTCAACCTTTGATCTTGTGGACATAGCCGTTACTGATACAATTGTGATAAATATCGTACAGAGTTAACAGATAACAAATTAATACTCTTCATCTAAACTAATCTACGGATACGAAATATGGCACTTTATTTAAAATAACATAAATATTTATTTATTAATATAGTTGTTATACAAAATGATACTTGACTTTTTTTTCTATTGCAATCTATTTTTATGTATTGAGTCAATGTTATAACTAACTTTACAAAAAAGACACTAGCTCTTGTGCTTGGAGAGTGACTTACACTGTTATTGTTATTTAGTAATTTGAAGTTATATAAACTCGAATATACATGAGAAAAAAAATTGTAAAAAAAATAAAAAGAAAATCAGAAAATAATAATAGAGTAAGATCCATTAAAATAGAATTATGCCTTTACTCGGATTCAAAAAATTACTTTAAATTTACTAAGGATTTATTTAGTGATATCTATATTAGTTTTTAATTCATAGGGGAGATCATAATATTTTTTTAATCCTTTGAAAAAAAAACTATTTTGACTTGTGTGGAATTTTGATATTATTTTCGTATCCAAGTGTCTTTTTCATCTCATAAATAAAATCGTAAATTTTTTCTTTTAAAAAAAAAATTAAATTGCTAAGGACATGTAAAAAAGAAAGAATATCTCGCTTTACGTAAATAAACAGATGTACTTTAATATTTTATAGTGAAAAAATCAAATATGCATAATCGAAATTGAAAAATTAAAATTTGTACATTGGTACAAAAAACATTGCATATCTTGATCATTTTTGCTAAATGAAGGCAACATGATCAGTTTTACGCTTACAGGACTATGAAATATTCTATTGTATAAACATCCTTGAAAATATTTGATGTCATTAAGAGTGTTGTCTCTGTGCCAGTTCTAACCATTTGTCGAGGAATCAAATCACTATTGGACAAGGTAATTATGAGTTATATATTATGTTTTAAAGTTGGTAGCGCGTCTGCCTAATATGCAAAAGGTCTCGAGTTGGATTCCGGACATAGTTGACATGAAACATTTATTTGAAAAGGTCCACTAGAATATTTCATAGTCCATGTACTGGCACCTGAAGCCTAAGACGGATCATCTTACCCTTATGTAACAGAAATGATCAAGATACATAATTGGTGTATCAATGCAGTGCCCTATGCACTATTAGCTACGGAAAAGGAATGATGATGATATATATATATATTATGTACGTTATTCCTCAACGATAAGGGTGTAAAAAATATACATAATTGTCCCTAAGTGAATCAAAATTATCATAACAATATTTTAAGTATGTCAAAATGCTAGCAGACTGGCAGTGGGTAAATTGGTTCAGCCGGATGAATCTCACCCACATGATAAAGGTTTAAGCTTTTTTACTTCACAAAGTCAACACATGGAAGAGTTGAGGAAATGTGGATGTTATACGGTGTGTGGCCACTTAAACCAGCCAATGATAGGTCATAAGTCATGTAAATGCCTAAAATCCCATATCCCCTTCTCAAAAATGTTTTCCTTCCCTGTTGCTACAAATTCAAAATTATTATGTTTCGTAGATGTATACGTTCAGAAATACCTTCCACAAATCAAAATAATTACACGGTAAAGAAATGTTTCGTTCTTTACCATAAAAAAATATTACCTTTGATTAATGGAAGCTGTTAATAATTAATCAACATTCACGATTTACTGGGGGACAATACAGGAACATACGCTTTGCATGTTGTTTCAAAGCCATTACAAAACAGACGCTTAAATTGTAATGGAATCGGAAAACAATTTAAACCGCGGAAGTTTTCCATTGAAGGGAGGAATATTCATCCGTGAAAATAACAATAGATATAAAAGGTATACACGTTAATTAAAAGAATATGAATTCTTTGTTTTAAATGTTATATTGTAAATACAAAATTGTTGAACGGACTCTCATATAAAGAAACATATTATTATATTAAGTAAATTGTTGTATATTGATCTGTGGTAAAAATTGTATTGGTCAGCCTCGTGGTGATTAGGACGTTTGTCTACCATGTAAGAGGTCTCGGGTTCAGTTCCCGACATGGTTGGTATGAAATATTTATTAAAAAGGGTGTTTTTTTAGCCATCTTAAGTTTGCATCTGTTGTTTGGAATCCTCAATATACAATTTATATATATAACTAGATAGAATACAGAATAGGTTCTTTAAACTTTTGGATCGTAAATCTCTTATATATTTTGACTCGTATAAAGACTCTTCTTCCATCATAGTTTAACTTCCCTTACTAAACGTAGAAGCATTTTTGAAGGTAAAAATAGGAAGGGCATATATTTGTAAAATTAGGAGGGAAGAAATAAAATAAAATAAATAAATGACACGTAAAACGTCCTGTTACCATAACCAGCTATTTTTACACACTGATAAATCTTTCGTTATTTCGTTCACTAGAAACATAAATAAAATTATTTTCTAATATGAAGTTAACGGTATTTGTCTTGTCCGGAAAAACGAGCTGAGAGATTTAAGTGTGATTATAGATGAAAAACTCTTATTTGATTCCCATATTCAGGCGTCTATAATTATGGCTTACATTATAACATTACATTACGCCTTATGGCTTACAGAAATCTGGGCTTTATAACACGCACCACTCAACGATTCAAAACAACCGCATCCCTCAAAATCTTATATAATGCACACGTTGGCAGCCATCTTGAGTTTGCATCTGTTGTTTGGAATCCTCGATATACAATTTATATATCACAACTAAATAGAATACAGAATAGATTCCTTAAACTTCTGGATCGTAAATCTCTTACATATTTTGACTCGTATGAAGACTCTTCTTCCTTTCATAGTTTAACTTCCCTTACTAAACGTAGAAGCATTTCCGATCTGTCTTTCCTCTTCAAAATTTTAAACAATTTTATCGATAGTCCATATCTCTCAATTAATTTTCCCGTAAAGTCAACACACGTTCATTTTTTTATAATTCATTGTTCAAAAAAATATATTTTCAAAACTCGTTTGTTTATCGTAGTTGTTCCAAATTTAATTTACTTTGTCCCCAATTAGATAGTTTTAATACAAAATTTTTAGACTTAAAAAACAAACTTTTTGAAACACTGTAAAATGAAACATTTGTCAGTGCGTAAACGGTTTATGTTCCTTTCAATATGTTTATTTTATTATGATATAAAAATTTTGAATTGGTAATCTATATTATGAAAATTCCTCTCCTCCACTCTATTTCCTCATCCCTTAACCTTCTTACGAGCTCTTTTTTTTTCTCATGTCTTATATAATTTATTATTTTTCTCTTTACTGTGTAACATGTTCTCTCATTATATCTGTGAAAAACTTTAGCTGGATGTTTGTACTATTTTTTTATATTTTGTATTCTTATGTAACAACTGTTGTTTTTCCTTAATAAATAAAAATAAAAATAGTCCCTGGACTGGTAGGTACTTGAAGCGTAAGACATCATCTTACCTTCATGAAACAAAAATGATCAAGATACGCTGCGATTAGCGTACCAATGTAGTGTCCTATGCACCATTAGGCGCGAAGAAGGAATGATGATGATGACGATGTGGTAAAAAATTGTACATGTTCAAATTTCTTAAGTCGTTTTTCTCAGTTTAACGCATTTGTGACTTGTGGGCACTTTTGACATATGGGTGAAATTTTTACCCCTTTTAATATTTTTCTAGAGAAATCGCCTTTTTTATTTGGATGCATTTAATCATTTCAATTCAAGTATTTTGATTTACAAACATGAACATATATTAAAGTTAGAAATGTATATTGCAACGTGAGTATATTGACAGATTGCAATGGTATTTTCGGTTGATAATTTATTTATTTTATTTTATTTATTATGGTTCTCAAACAAAAAACAATACATACGACATTGGTATGATAATCACAATTTGTTATGTTTAGATATTATTCATAAAATATTTTTAAACACAATAAACGCAAATAAGTCCAAAAAAAGTTGATAATTACATATATATTTTTTAAAAATTGACTAGCTAAATTAAATTCAAATAAAATTCTGAAAGTTATGACGCTAAATTAAACTAACAGTATATTACAAATTATTTTACCTAACTAACACAAGGGACTGTGTAATTTAATACATTGCGTTACAGTTCGTTTATAATTATTTAATGTATTGCTAAAGATATCAATATTAGCATTACGCATATTAGCATTTAATGTATTGCTAAAGATCGGGTTGTGGTCCTGTGGCTAGTGTCTCGGACTCACGGACCAAAGGTCTGTGGTTCGAATCCCACTCTACCCCAACTTGATTCCATTTTCTAATAGTGAGTTATTTACAACTCGTTGAAAATGGCCCTCAAAATTAAATATTTGGGTAAATCATAAGAACGCAAATATTTCTTTTTAAAAAAAAAAAAAAAAAATACTGTCTACAAAATTATATAATCTTACCATACGTGATAATGCATGAAAATGAGCCATGTTATTATTGACTGAGGACATTCAGGGGTACATTTTCAAAACGAAATGCAGAATCAATATTACAATAAATTATTTTATAAAGATACATCATGTCTAAAATATGTCTCCTAAATTCCAACTTTTCTAGACCAAAATGTTCTAGCCGCTGACCATAAGACTGCAGGGTACATTATAATATAAATATAAATACATTGGAGCTCTCTTTTTTTTAAGACGACTAGCATGGACATTTTCCTGCCTGAACATTGGCTTGCATGCTTTTATCTTGGAAAAAGCCTTTGAATTGATAAGTAGGTACCTAAGTACTTATTTTTAAAAATGTCAAACTTGGCTCTTCTCACCAAAAGGGGTGCACTTTATTCATGAATGTGAGTTTTTTTTTAATGCATGTTAAATGTAAATGTCAGTAAATATTATTTGAGTATCACCAAAAAAGAAATAAATGGGATGAAATTATAAGAAATGTAAGGAAATATTCTGATTGAGATCCATAAAAAGCTAATGTTTGTAAACTTTAAAAAAACAAACTTTTTTAAACCCAACATATTTCCATACTTTTTGTAAATGCATTATCCTCAAATGCAACCCTGGTAGATCGATGAATAAAACATTTACGCTCCTTACTTATTTTAACATATTAGATTGAAGATTTTAATATCTACGAACGCCCACAGCGTAAAGATCCATATTTCTATGAAAACCGAATGTAAATCGGTTAAGCCGTTTAGGAGGAGTTCAGTGACATCACACGTGCAGAGGAATTGTATATTTAAAAATATACAAGATACGCACAAAAGTAAACTAAAGTATACAAGTAATACATAAAAGAAAAATATGCATTTGAAAATAGGTGATTATTTAAGTACACATAAAGATAGCTGAACATAACTGAATGTGGACTAAAACCGGTTCGTGATGTTTACAAATAGTCTCGATCGCTTCTTTTATTGATCAAGTTTGGTGACTCAGTCTCCCTAAGCTTACCGGCTCGAACGAGAACTTATGCTTCGTTTCTATGTGGTGATCGGCCAAAACCGATTTTTTCGGGGTAGCCAAACCTGAAAATAACATCATCAATCCTGATGATGATTGCTGTAATGCGATCCGAGGCGTCCAAAAAGGGTGCGAATATAATAACCCAGGAAAACTCATTGTGCGTAATATTTAAAAATATTAAAAAATCTCCACTCCATTTCAGATAAGTTCCATAGCAATATATAAACCCGTGCAGGTAAAATAAACAAACTGATAAAATGGTAAAACGTTTGTATTCAACGTTTTTACTCTATGAGATTTTAGACTATTTTTTTTTGCTAATTTTATAAAATATTTTAATTAACATGGATATTTAATACACAAAGAACCAGGAAAAAAGAATGATGGATTTTACTGATTACAGAAAAGTAACTTAAGCAATGAGCTCACTTAATCTTAAGCTATTTCAACCACCTAGATCATTTGACTCTTTATTAGTCATATTCACATCTGCCTATTAACTCTCCCTTCCCGGTGATTTGCCGCTATTACATGTTGCATTTAATAACTTATAAATACTTTTTATTCTTAGTTTCGGTATCCCTCCATTTATGTTTCGGTTAAAACATTTTTCATAAAATAATTAACACTAATTAGGAGCAGAAAAAGCATTTTATCGCAAATCGGAGTTTACCAATGTGTCGCATATCTCGTAGTATGAAGCAAAAGAGTACCTAATATATATATTTATATATATATATATAAAATTGTCTCACACACTCTTTACGTCCACTCTCCATACATTCTACTACTCTACAGGTATATTCAGGCAGGTACTCGTTTTAGAAGGTTGTATTTGATATTTTTCTGATATTTTCATATTTTGTTAACTACAGTTTTATTTCAAGTTTTAGTTCTTCGTCTACAATTACATCACTGGCTAATTTATTTAAAAAAATTAAGAATTCTAGTTTAAAGAGTTCAGTTATATTTAATTGCTTAGTTTTTTAGTTGTTGTTAGATAAAAGAGGTCATATATTAACATTAATATTTTATTTGGCTGTCTTCCATCTATATTTAAAAATATTTGTAATATATAAAGACTGTTGACTTAATGCATTCTGTCAGTAAAGCCTCGTTATAAAATATAGCCATACATGTATTTGTACTGTGGATAAAATACCTTTAGGTTGTTTTGTATATAAAATGAAACGCTGTTAAACTTTTCGCAGAAGAGATTATTTATCACAATTCTGCATCACGACTCCGCGGTACATTTCTTCAGGAGGAGTTTTATCTCAGTCTTATTATTTAGAATCAGTGTTCCCGGGTGGTATATTATTCCCCTCTTTTTTTACCATCTCCCGTTTAATACGAAAAGTTTTTAGTGGTTGACTTCCTGCGCGAAAAGTTCTCTCTCACACAGCCGTTTATATTGGGGGATCTTGCTAGGGTTGTAAATTTATCTAACAAAAGGCCAGTTAGTTTGCCCACGTAGGGATATTAATATTGGATGCACGTTCAAATCGTAACTGTGCCCCGGGCAGAGCTAGCCGCAGCAATAATGTCAGGAATACAGTAATTAATATTTAAATGTAATTTACTTTCTTCAACAAAAACTTATGATTTTGATTAAATGCTAAAATATTCAAAGAATTTGCCCCACTAATAAAATCATTTCATGTTTTTTAAATATTTTTTTTAGTTTCAGTGCTGCAGAATAGCGTTTATTTAATATTTTAAAAAACATATTACAATTTTTTATCCACGAAGTCTTTTCGGCGGGACACACTTTTTTATGACAGGTTTATTTTACATTATTTTATTAATATTATACAAATTTATTTATTAAAAGGCACTATAAAGTATTTAGAAGAAATGTCTTTAGATCCTTTTTTTTTTGAAGATTTTTTATGTCAATGATGGTTTGTGGGAGATCATTGAACAACCTTAGAATAACGCAATTTAATCGTCGTTCTCCAAAGTAATTTGTAATTCAAGGAACGACAAGGGAATCCTTAGTTTTTAATCTAGTGTTGTGAGTGTGGGAAACTTATTTTAAAAGCGTACGTAAGCTTGTGAAATATTTTATATACATTTACGTGGACAGTAGTAAACTTTTCTAAATATGCATTTTATTTGATTGTCACTATATTTTTAACATACTTATGTATAAAAGAAATGTATGGAATCGGAAGAAAATGATGCGTGGTTGAAACTGGTGGACACGACATGCCGAGTTCCGTACATTATATTCAAATGAGTTAAGGATCGTCGACAAAAAAATGAGTTTTGCGTTGGTTTGGGCACGTAGAGCAAATGAGTAAAATAATCAACGATGCTAATGTTGATGAATCCGGAAAACGAGGAAGACCGAGAAAGACATGGCATAACCAAATCGTACAAATATTTGAAGATGGATTTGTTAAAAGTCTGAATAATCGGCGAGTGTGCATTTAGAGATAATTATAATAATAATAATGTTTGGATAATTTTATATAGCGCCATTTTCGTGAAAATCACCTCAAGGGCGCTGTACAATAAATAAATATCCCAGCACGTCTTGCAGCTACAGAGCGCATGGACGATTGGGATTCTAGTTCCTCGTCTCCAATTATTATATATAGGAGTTAGATAACAGCACGTCTTACAGCTACAGAGCGCATGGATAGTAAGAAATCTAACCCCTATATACATTTTTATTTTTAAACATTTTATTTGACAATGAAGTTTAGAGTTTAAGCGATATTTAAAAAAAAGAAATAAAATGCAAATTTATAAAAATAGAAGTTAGATTACAACAAGTCTTGCAGCTACTGAGCGCATGGACGGTTGAAGTTTTAGACCCCATTCACTAAATTTAGATATTTGATAGTTGAAAACATTTACACAATACGATAAAAATAAAGTGATAGCTAACATCATAAAAAGTCTCGCAGGTACAAAACGCATAAAGATCACGAATGTAGAAGAAGCGAGTTCTTTACGCAAAGATAATGTGACATGGCGTTGTGTCTTCTCTTCCTACCCCTACAAAGAAACATCGTGATAGGGTTGTTTATTTTGTTTATTTTTAAAGAATATATTTTTTTGTTCTAATTTCGAGTAATTTCTTGGTTCTCCGAGATAAGGTCTAGCTTTTTCTTTTTTATGAAATGGCTAAATAAGAGGTAACTCTCTCTGATAAAAATTAATTTCTCTTTTCTTCAATTTAACCGGGTAAATAATGTACAACAAACAATATCAACAAACCATAACGCCGTTTCTCCGTAAGGGAAGGCAGAGAGTATAGAACGTCACATCGTTCTATGTTTGCATACAGATCTATACATACATTTTCTCGTGCACGCGCGCCGATTATTCCGACTTTTGACATGTTCATGTTCAAGTATTTGTTGGATTCGGTCATGCCATGTCTTCATCGGTCTTCCTCTATTTCTGCATCCATCAACGTTTGCATCGTAAATATTTTTAGCCGGTCTTTTGTTGCTCATTCGCTCTACATTTCCAAACCAACGCAGAGCTCTTTAATTGGTTTTGTCGATAATGCTTATCTCATCCTTACATAATGTACGGATCTCGACATTTGTGCATCTATCGGACATAGTTTTATCACACACTCGCCTGAGAGATCGTATTTCAACAGCGTTCATCCTACTTTCATCCCCGTTTTTCTAAATCTATACTTTGCTCCCATACATCAAGGTCAAAACCAGGAATCCGTGGTGAACTATTGATTTTGCCTCTTGCGACAAACGTGTTTTTTTAATACCTGAAGAAAAGTATCTTAATTATATATAATAACACTGGAGTTTGTTGTCAAAATGATGTAGATAACATTCATTGTAAAACTAATTGCATTGTATGTTTTTGTAAAACTGGCGGACTCAGCAGACGTTGTTTTGTCCGAAAGTTGGCTTGCCTGCTATCAGCTGGTGAAACAAACAAACAAACGTTTTTCCGTTAATAAGAACACACGTTATTTATTTTTTTAATAAAGGTTAGTTTTTAGATTTCTCTTCTCATGTGATTGGCTTAGAGGCCTTGTTGTGCTCAAATCAAAATTGTGCAAAAATCAATACTCTACTGCCATAATCTATGATTAACAAAGAAAAGTCAGACTGCATTCGACCCTGAACCTTCTGAAATTATGACACTCAACTCATGCCCAACGCGAATTTAGTCTTTTTTTAACCGCCAGCCGTGTTTTGACGTGAGCTTGAGATTTACTTCGAAACCAGAATAAATGAAAAGAATAATGCCTGATTGTGTCGCAAAAGCGTGTAAAAACTGTTCGGATAAAAGGATAAAGACTATGATTAATTTCCAATGCATAGAATATTTGTTTTGCAAATATGGAATAATTTTTGCAAATGTCAAACTGTGCTTTACTTACCAACAGTGGTGCATTTTGTGTAAGAATCTATTGTTCAAAAATGTATCAAATGTCAGTTAAAATTATTCCAGCATTACTAAAAATCCATTAAAAAGTTAATATGTAGAAATTGACAGGAAAATTTTCAATTAAGTATCCATTAAAAATAATCGTTGTTTGTAAACGTCAAAATACATTTTTTTTAATATGCAAAAAAACAGCATCCTCCAAATTTTTCAATATATGCATTTTAGTCGAATGCAACCCTTGGAAATAGATGAAAAACACATAAATGGTACTAATTTTTTTTCCACTCTACATATTGAAGAGCTTATTATTAATAAATATTTATAAATATTAAGGACGTAAATTACGAAATTTTGCTAAAAATCTCACGTTAATCTGTCAACCCATTTTCAAGTTTTTTGCGAGACTTCTTCTTATTCTTCAGCATTATTCTCTCCACTGCTGGATAAAGGCCTCTTCCGAACGTCTCCATTCTTTCCAATCACCCGCTTTTACCATCCACGTTTTATCGGCGACAGAGGCAATATCGTCGACCCATCTCTTCTGTGGCCTTCCAACACTTCTTTTGTTTGTCCATGGTCTCCACTTTATTATTCTGGGTGTCCACCTGCCATCATTTTGTCCCGCCAAGTGTCCTGCCCACTGCCATTTCAATTTCGCTGCACGATCCATGATATCCACAACTCCGGTTTGGCGCCTTATTTCTTCATTTTTTACTTTGTCTCTTAGACATACACCGAGCATCTGTCTTTTCATGGATCGTTGCGCGCATTTTAATTTCTGGCTACTTTTTTGTGTTACAGACTAATAACGGCAATTAATTTTTATATAAATAGGTAAATTTGAAATTTTGAAACAGAGATTATCAAAAAAATAATTCGCTACCCGATTATAGTGATGCCCTTTCGCTATACTGCATATAACAAAAGCGTCCCAAATTTTTGGTTTGGTTTTTGATTTAACAAACCAGTAACGTATGGGCGACTCTATTAGCCAGTTGCGTATTATTACTCTAAAATCACAAGATACGTGTATCATACATAGATATTTTATACAAATACACTAGACGCGCTACATTGAACCCGTCTTGTGTTCCATGAAAATGGGGCTTTGGAACTCATATTTTATTTAGTGGGAAATAGTGTTATACGCGCAGCGGTCAATAAACGTGAAGTATCGTAAAAGGGCGCGACATACAGCCAATTTACAGTGAACTGGCAAAACAGTTAAAGAGTCTTTTTTACTACACTACGCATTTTGTACGGCAATGTTGATGCGGCATGATGCGATCGCGTCCATTTTTAGAATACGTATCGTTTTATGAAGCATAATCTCTTTTGAATTAAACCTCAGTGGTATCATACAAATTTAAAATAACCACCATCATACATCTTAAACATTATAACACCAAAAGTAAACAAATTAACTTACCTATTTTTTTGGAGATTGAGGAATGTAATGGAGTCTCCGAATCCAGTGAAAGCATCCTCTGAAATGACTGTGATGTTGTTAGAACGTAGGTCCAAGTGACGCAGCCGGTGAAGGGGGCGCAGGGCATCAGACGGGATCATGTGCAGGCGATTATCCCCCAAACGAAGGTACTGAAGATTTTCTGAATCAAACCAGAAACAGGTTTTAAATTTTTCATTCAGACAAACGAAAATCTGTATAATCCTTAGATGCAAAGAGCTAAAGAATGCACAATGCGGTTGAAAAAGCATAATACCCAAATAATCGGATTGTGGTCCTGTGGTTAGTGTCTTGGACTCACTTTCTATTAGTGAGTTATTTGCAACTCGTTGAAAATGGCCCTCAAAATCAGATTTTAAAAAAATACATATATTCTTTCATTTAGGAAACATACAGTACAGTTACAAAGTTTTATATTTTACACAGTTAAACTTAACTCTAATGGACCGGTGAAGTTTCCATATTATATCATTAATATATATAACATATTATTAAGTAATTATATGTAAGGTTATTAATGAAAGTACAAAAAAACACAAATGGGAGTTATTTAAAAATTAAAATTTAAGTAAAAAAAGTTATTTTAAAGTTTGTAGTTTGTAATTAGTATTTACAAATGAAAATAATATTAAAAATGAATAAAATTTGTGAAAGTAATTAAAAGTTAAGAATTAAAATAAATAATGAAAAACATGCTCAGATGTAAAAATAAAATAAAATAGTAATAACATCTTTAAAAAAGGAAAAACATAAATATACACATACAGATTTTTAAGGGATTCAAGAAACGATGGGAAGAATCTTTAATTAAAATATAAGACAGTAAATTTAAGTCAATTTAAAAAACACCTTCAAAATTAATTGCACATTATAGTAAGAGCAGCAATATATTGATTTTTTTTACATATATAATATAAGTAATTAAAAGTAGTTTAAAAGTATAAAAACATGTCAATGCAGCAGAGAAAAAATAAAGATATTTGAGTTAATTAAAATTCCGCTTTTCCGTGTACAAAAACTGTAGGAATTTATTAGTTGTTTATGAAAGAACTCAATCCTTAGTTGGAAATACCATAAGAAAACTGTGTTTTGCTTAGATGTGTATTTACTACAAGTTGAATAAAATACAGCATTTGTTTATAATACGCGAGAGTAACGGCGCAACTGAATTAATCTGCACTAGACTGCACGATATAACGATACTTTGTAGTCATTTTTTAGGAAGTGTTCTTTTGTTCTTCAAGTATCTTTATGCAGAGATGAAGTTGATATTCTCTAAAAAGTTGCACTAGATTTGTCATCCGATTATGTTATTAAGAGCTAACAATTTGTATTATGTTGTTCTTACAAAATACAACGTAAACAGAAAACTTCAAGTTGTTTTCACGTAAAATACTTAGTGCGTGTGTGGGTATCTATCTATGGACGTTATACACACAGAACTCTCACCATTTGGCAACCACATATGACAACTTTTGTACAGCTGCTACCATAAAATAAAACTCTTTATAAAGGATTTTCTAAGACAGTTTAGCTAATCGCCGGAAAGTAGACATTTATTTTCGACATCAATATTTCATATTATTTAGAATATCATTTGATAATACTTTTTTGTTTAATTTCTAGTTCAAATAATGAAATGTTGTATTAATACTAGTTTTAATTGGAGTAACAGGGATGAAACACGATATGACAGGGTCACGTTTGAATGATGGCACCAATTAGGCGAAGATAATAATTTTTATTATGATCAGGAGGTAATCATATTATTTGTAACCGACTATAGTCACATGCAGTCTAGCTATGTCTTTTTCAGCTGCGGAGAGTCATGTGCCTAAACTTGCACGAAATACAAGATCGACCAACAGACGGCTCTGTCAACACATTATAAAACATGAACAAAATAGAGTTTTTTTTTCCTTACCGACACCCTCCGAACGAATACGTGCCGTGATAAACTCTTAATCTCTTGATTACAAATTATTCTTACCATTTGAAACTCAGCGAAAAATCAATCTTATATGTATAATACCAAAGAATTATTTTGAATGCTCAACTTATGAGACAAATTTACTTTGCCTTATGCCAAAGCAAACTATCATTTTGCAATTTAGCTTGGGGAGGTTGGTCTTGTCCAATCCTTGAACCAGTAAAAATAGCACAAAAATGAATTATGAAGATCATTCTCAAAAAACCCTTGAGGTATTCAACGGAAGATCTATTCGCTGAGTTAAAGATATTGGATGTAAGACAATTGCTTGTAAGGTGCCTACTACTTAAATTTTATGATAAATTAAGTGAGGTCAAAAGAACCCAACATAATATAAACACTCGTTCAGCAACATAAATTAACTGTATTGTCCCATTTGTATCAACCGCTTTTGGTAAAAAGCAATACAATGTAATTGCTGCAAAAATATTTAATGATTTATTGCCAAATATAAAAGACTCAAAATGTAAAACAGATTTTTTAATAAAAATAACTCCACATATAAATAGTGTAGCGAGAGATTTTTTTGAAAAATACATGTAAATCAATAAACGTATTACTTTATATAATTGGTAAACATATTATTTATATTTTTATGTATTTCATTGCTTTATATTTGTTTTATTATGTATTATACTATACTATTTATCTTTAAGTAACATATATTCTTGGCACATATATAAACTTTATAATTGTATAATAATGATTTTTAATTTCTTACATTTGATTAGCTAGGCATTTATAATTAAGTAGTTTTAGTTTTTCTTTTTTATGTTATTGTTTTATTAGTATAGGACTACTTACGCTCTAAAGATAAAAAATCTCTACCTTAGAACAGGCTGTGCCATGTAAGATGGAGACTATCATAAACAGAGAACACTCCGTTTTCATTTTACATTAATTGGTTTTATATAGATTCCCTGTTATTAAGTATAAATATTATTTTTTTGCAATAAATTCATAAATAAACAAATAATAGTAATTATCTTCATCGCTCATCATTTAATAATCATGATATAAAAAAACTCTTAATAACTGTAATTAAATATTATTAATTTGGTATATTCTTCCATTCTCAACGTATTCGTGGTAATATAAACGTACATTCGATATATCAATTACGCCGAAATTTGTTTTTTGTCAAGACGTCGATAATAAAATAATTTTACCAAGCTTAGAAACTCTGTTCAATAATATATAATAATTATGTGCTATGGAAAAAAATTCTGCATTTCAATCAACGTCTACATTTCAATCAACGTTCTTTAAAAACTTTAACACAAAAAAATCACTCGTAATCAAATCACAAAAGTTTTTTTTTATCAAGTACAGAAATACGGGACCATGTATGTTCCCTTATCCGATACGAAAATACCGGACAGGGCCAAAAATATTCTTAAAATACGAGACATCTTGTGAAATACAGGACAGTCAGGATACAACTATCAAGGTCAGTAAAAATAGTGCAAGTATGCCCCACCAGCAGGTTTTCAGTAAAATATCCTATAACCTGTAAAAATATAAAAATGCAGTTGTATAATAATCCGGTTTCTACTGATAACCATCCATTTTTTTATTATTATTGACATCTGTAGACGTAACATAAAAGCTAGATTATATAAACTGCTAATAGTTATCAAAGAATTGAACAAAGTTGGAGAAAGTTACAAACTTTCTAAATTTAATAACGTGATCTTTAAGCCGTTTTAAGCACCAGGAATATAACACTAATTCCCTGTATTTTAAATGTAGATTTCCTTATATTTAGTATTTCCGAAAGTCTTTCCAATGTACACACATGGTTAAATTCGAATATGTTATGATTTATAAAAATAGTTTTCAGGAGCTGAAAACGTCATAATTTTTATATCAGGCATTTCTGTTTTCATAACCATCAGCGAAAAGTCAATATGGTTTCTTTTTCGTGCATGAAATTCAATCTACATAGTGTTTGCGTTATTGTACAATGTTCATTTTAGTTTCTTTTCCCAGTACGTTCGCAGGGGAGAACAAAATTTTGAGAAAAACCTTTGTCCCGCAAAACGGCTAAATAATATCGTCGATATTTTTAACACGGCTGATTCACAAATCATAATTATCTCACTTTTAACATTTAATTGAGGTTAATTATATAAGGTTTTCTCCCCATATGCATGTGTATTTTGTATCTCATCTTTATTTTTGTTTTATATTTTTTTTTAATATCTTTTTATTTATTCATACAAATACGTATATATTACAAAAAAATAACAACTTATCCCTTAATCTCTGAGGCCAAGAGCCTGAGATGAGTTAAACAGCCCGCAAAGTAATACTACAATTGAAAGTAGTTATACAGAAAGCAGCCAGTCATATAAAAGTGTAACTGAGATAATTACACTTGTGTGAAAAGTGTGAATTATCAAATTTACACAACAGTTGGAATGTTTTGACTTTAGAAAATGATAAAAAATGAATACATAAATTTTTTATTTCATACTACAAACAAGCATCTAATTATGTATTGCACCAGTTTTAATAATTTTCAAAAACCGTTAGATTTTTCAAGTGATGTGGGTGTTTTCTACAAATTGAGGAATGCCTTTTTTGTGGTCGACACCATTTTCAGAAAATGATTAATACAGTTCTTTTTACGAAAGCGTTCTAGCTGATTTTAGCAAAACATATAATTGTCCTTACTGCACCCGACAACATCAATATCTCATTTTTTCAAAATTGTGGACTAGCTGCTTTCTGCATAACTACGTTCAATTGTCAAATAAACTTATTAATAATATCAAAGCAATGACTACATAGAAATTTAATATTTTTTTAAAAAATAAACAAAATAAATTTTATTTTAATTATAAAAGTTTACGTAACTAGTTACAACTAGTTACGTAAACCTTGAGAAAGAAGCTTGTTTGCTTTGAAACAGGTCGGTGGAAAAAAAAAGTGTTTAAAAACAAACCTTTTTTATTATTTTTAAAATAACATTTGACTTTTTAGACGTCTTAATTATAGTCATAGGTTCACCAGCATAGGATAATCAAGAACTTGATTAAAGAGCCACATTCATTTTTGAACTCATTAAACTAGGACTACCTAGTTTTTACCCGGTAACTCTTTGTAAAAAGATCGTTCAGATTATTATAATTTAATTCAATTACAATTGTATAATATTGTATATATATACACGCACATGTTCACCATCATTTCGTTATAACCACACCCACTCACCCACCCTCTAACACTATTATAAACTCACACAAACACACTCACCCTCACAACCAATATAAAACATATTTGTACTCACAAAGAAACCGATCTATGTATTACAACCTGAATCTGCTCTACTTTTGCTAGATTTGAGAACATACTCGTTTATATGTTCATATGTGTGTTCATATAATGCATATATTATATAAACGAAAGTTTAATGTCAATTATTGCATTTAGTTAAAATTGTACGTAAATATTTTTGTGTTTCAGATTACATAAATTGTGAGGATGTGCGGTGATGGAATTTTGATGAATAGGTATTTTAATATTGTTTTGTCTTGAAAATGCCTCCTTGATGCTGTGCAATACAAATAAATACAACTGCATTTTGGTCCTTTTATGCCTTACTAAAATAGATAAAATCTACGTTTCTTGTAACTTTTAATCAATGGATTGATGGGTTTTTTTAAACCTTTGTTCCGGTTTATGATTAAATTTCAAATCTAAAAATAATGAATATTCACATATTGAATTTATGGAAGCCTTCGTTTATATTGCCCAAAGATTATTTTTAACTTTGTTTCTTGAAAACGACCTGAATAGTTAATACACTGTTCTAACTTTTCTGGGTTAATATTCCTCAAACTATCAATTTGAAATTGGATTTGGCTTTTAAAAAAAAAAAGTTTCTGCAATATAAAATTCAACTTCATTTGTGTTGTTTTGTGTCTTAAACATGATATGGTTATATTACTATTTTAATATAAACTAATTTACTTGAATCCCATTTTTTAGGAAATATTCTAATAATATGAGTAATAAAACCACTTATATTTAAACTCCTCATCATTTTTCTATTCGCACCTAGTGGTGCATAGAACGCTTTATTGGCACTCCAATTACAGCGTATTTAAATATTTTTTGTTCCATGGAAGTTCATGAAATATTGCAGTGTTCAACCACTAATATTTAACGTTGACCCTGCCAGGAGTTGAACCCGGACCTAATAAGCCCTGTAAATATTCTCTTTTCCTTTTGTAGTTTATTCATAACAAATAATAATTGGTAATTGGGTGCTCAAACGTAAGTTTTTATTTTATCAAAGAATACATTCCTCTCTAAGGATAATGGTTTTATCCTGTGGCTGTTTTCAATATTCGAGTTATTTTCATCTTCATTGTTTCCAAACAAAGACTTATTTTATTTGAAGTAATTTCAAATACCTTGGCTTCTCCGTGAAATTTTATACCAATCTAACTTCTCCAATAAGTAAGATTGATTAATAGGTAATTGAGATAACTCTGAGACTATTGCTTGTTTCAACTAAAACAAACTTTGTTAAACAGGTTTTTAGAAACTAAAGACAAAAGGTTACTTTGTATAATATTATACTTAGCAGAGGTGGCCAACTAGATCAGACCCGACGTCTACTTTTCACTGTCCAGTATCCATGCGATCTACCAATAATCATTTCCCTATCCGCACCCAGGACTGTGTTGGGCACTGCATTATAAATTATGGCATATCGAAATATTTTTGACTTTTTGGTGACTGTTCAGGGAATATAAAATATTGCTTTGTAAAATCAAATGTTTCACATCGACTCTGCCAAGATTCGAACCTTGGACTTCAAAAAGTCGAAAATACTCGTCTATGGTACTTGTTTTATTTAACACTCAGTACTCTATTTTTCAACTTCAACCTACATTTTATTTAAAGAAAAAAATTGTTTATTGACTTATCTGTAACGTTGCTACATGTCGTTTAAAATAAATTCCCTTTTCACTGTAGATATTAGGGTATTAAAAGCAAACTTAAAAATCTTCACCAAAAACGGAAAATTTGTAATTGATGCCAAAATAAACTATCCATAAAAACCTACCTAACTTAATAATAGCGTAGTTCAAAACCGTCTCTAAATATTGCAAAAACAGATTTCAATTGTACAACTTAACATCGCAAACTTAGCATTCTCCATTGAGTAGAAATCTCGCAATTCTTTTTTTAAAGTTTTTCGCAAATATCTCAGTAACTCCTTCACTGGAAGTTTCTAAGTTTGCTTCTCATACTCTCATATGTTGTTTACATAAATCAAGATAATATTTTCAATAATGAACTACAATGGTCTAGGCATTAAAAAATATTATGGTCTGTTGATTGTTAGAGTGATGATGCTCTACTGTACAAAATTAAGCATTCTATTTTTGCAAAATTATTTGTTTCTTTATTTTATTAACTTGAACTTTCCTGTTTTTATAAAGTAACATATTTTCTGAACAACCTTACATTGCCGAAATCCGTTGGAATTAGTACAAGTGTTTCTTCAACACTATTACCCGTATGCAGAAACAAACCTTAAGGTGAGGAAAGTACATTCTATTGTCTTCACCTTCAGGTTATTCTCTGCATTTGAGATTAGATTGTACTTTCCTCACCTTAAGTTTTGTCTTTGCATACGGGTATATGTATCCGGAGCCATGTAAACACGTGATTATATAATCATGCGTTGTGTCCCGGTCCCGAGTTTTCACGTGGTTTACCAGCTGTCTAAAAAAGTACATTTTATTGACATCTAGTGACTTTTATTAGTACTTGTTTGCTGCTGGTAAACCACTTGAAAACACGGGACCGGGATACCACGCGTAGTTATTATAATCACGTTTTAACACGGCTCCGGGATACAAAGCACAAAAAAAAGAGTGAGACCCTGTATATGTCTAAACATTGCAATGCGCAATATGGCTCTCCATAAAGGCCAAAGTTGGCAAAACTATCATACAAAAATGACATATTTAACTTTTACAAATAAACACGAGAAGTTTCAATTGATTATACTAAGTATTTTTATAATTATGACACTTTTAAGAAACCCTTCACAAAGCATGAGATTTCACAAAAATTGGCCGGGCACAGGGTAAATTCTATGTGTATTCGGCCGGTACTCAAAGTGTTAATAACTTTCCGTTTTACACTAGGATTTCGCGAAAAATAAATATCTAAGATAGCTGTAACCAGTTACAGAATCCTTGAAAACATTTAATAAGTAAAGACAACCGAAAAATATTCATTTCTAAAAATATCGAAGGTGACACAAAATCAATCAGTATTGCCGCCGATTGAATTTGAGTAAATTTCCTTCCCATCGGGGATGCTAAACCCACCATCCGTCCTACTCACCAGGTAATTTTATTGCTCTTCCTGTTCTACCTTTTAGTGGGTGAAACTCGTTTTGTGAGCCCGTATAATTCATTTATACTCCATTAAAACGAAAAAACTGTCTTGAATAATAAACGAGATGCCATTCGAAATATGTCAATGGGAAAGTCCGATGGAGACGAATACTTGTGTTTTAGACATTTTACCAATTTTTAAAATAAAACGCACCTTTGGTGGTACGGAAAAAACCTAATTGAATAATCTCCCCATTGATATCTTTTGTTGGCAACTAACCGTGCAAATGACACTGTAATTAAAATACGAAAGAAAACGTACCTTAAATTTATTTTAACCACTACAGATTAATAAATAACCCTCAACGATTTAAAAAATAAACACAAAGAAAATATAAAGCAATTACAATCAGAAAGTATAAGGGATAGTCACGTCAAATTAGTTTTGTTAAAACTAGTTTTAACATTTTTTGCATAATTTATTATTTACGGACTCATTTAATCCATTTATGAAAACAAAGACGGAAAACATTTTAGAATAGAGAATATGTAAGTCCAGGCATTAACAGGGATTATGACCTTTTCATCAGCTGGTTTAAGTGGCCACTTTACACACTGTAATTTTCTCCATTCTGACTAGGTTAGAAAATGCATACTTTTTTTATTTGCCATCTGTTGATTTTTAAGAAGGTCTAAAACCTTTATTAATGCACATGAGATTTACTAGACAGAATTGATTCACCTACATACTAGGCGGCAAACGCCTAAAAATATTTTCATACTTCTTTTTTTACCAGTTGGTTTTGTCAACAACATTTTGAGTTTGTCCCAATTTTTGTAAACCGGGACTGGATTTAACCCTCTAGCTCTAAGTAGTTAATAAGATAAAACTAATACAACCGATATGGAGTCCACACATTTCATTTATCCTAGAGGGAAAAATCCAATATTTGTCAACAAAATTAAGGCATACTCGAAATATTGTTGCGTTTTTTTTCAAAATGAGAAAAAAACGTGTATAAATTTATTTAAAAAAAATAATTATCCGTTCAAATTTATTTACGAAAATTAACTAAATCTAGATTGCCCCAAACTAATGCAAATAAAAAAACAGGAAGTTGGCATAAAAAATCAAATAAATACAAAAATAAAACTATACTTACAATTCATCAACATTTTCTTGTATACCCACGAACAGGACATGCCTTTGTGGGATTTTTTTGTTTACTATTTTTACTTTTATGTTGTTTATCATTGCTGTGTAATTATTCTATATTTTTGAATACTCTGTTTCACCTCTTATGTATATTGTAAAAAAAAAAAAAAAAAATTAAAAAAAAACATCAAATTTAAAAAAAAATTAATAACGTTTTATGAAATTTATTATCCAATCACGATTTCATGCCTCAAAGTATGAAAAATAATTTGGTAGGATCTCACCCTCATCGAAAATTATCATATTGAAGTTTGTTAAGTAGTAATTAATCACAACCAAACGGGTGATCGCTTTACGCAAAAATGATGCCCAGGGGTAATTTTTGGAAATAATTACTTAAAAATGGCTGAAACTACTCATGATATCCAAATATGCACCAACAGTGATTATTTACACTGAATGCATTCTCATATAAGAAATATATTTTATATATTAAAAAAAAAAAAAAAAAATCTTTATTCGGATAACCAACAGTTAAAATTATTAAATATAAAAAAACAAAACAAATAAAAAATAAGGCAATTACAGGTTTTCACAAATAGAACCACAATATGTTAACAAATATTCTCGAACATAAAATAAACAATTATCTAAATCCAAAAGAAAATAAAAGATTAGAAAAAAAAACACTACAAATTATTTCGAAAGCAAACGCCGCACGTCATTATGTAATCATATGCGAATAATTTCGCAAATAAGAATAAAAGAAATATAAAGATGGAGAGACATTTGTCGTAGATAAATAATGTTGAATTGTAAGTAAGCATATGAGTATATAATAATATAATAAAGCGAGCGTTTGCTTTCGGAAACAGGGGTTACCAACCCATTAAAAACAATCGTTGATGGTAAATACGAGCGAAATAAATAATAATAAACGTATTAAATAAACTTGTTTAAATCGGTCTCAGTGTTTATAATGTGGACACTTGTGGTGTCATTCAATCTTGCATGAATTTTGCCATATTTCACCCAAACATATTTATATCCTTTCTCGTTTTTCAACTTGGATTTGGTCAACGTAAGGAGTTTCTTGGTCAACGGAGTCAAATGGTCATTTACATATATTTGATTAGTTGTGTGGAAGCCTATGTCGTTAGCTGATAAGTTTTTCATAGCGCGAGCGGCTGATGTGAAGTCTTCCTTTATATATCGATTAATAAAACTCATTAATATTGATTTATCTTTAGAGTTGTGAACGGGCACCCGTGATATATAGTTTATCTGTGATTTGGGAAAAGTGAAGTTCACATGTCGACTGATGTTCTAGAGAGCATCAGTCGATATTAGAGTATCGTGAATAAATTCTCATTCTTCTTCAATGGCACACCTTTTATTTCAATATTATTGAGTCTGGACCATTGATCTTTGACTGCCATCTCGATCTTAAATCGATTCACCTCGTCTTGGAAGTTCTTGACTGCTACCTCGATTTCATCTATCTCAAGAAATTAATTTTCCGTAGACGTGATTCTTGTGGTGCAGTCATTTAGTTTTCTGTTGTTAAATTCGCAGGATGCTCTTAGATCCACTAATTTGCTTTTAATAAATTTAACATCATCTATTAGAGTAGAGAGACCCACCAGCTGACGCTTAGTATCGAGGATTTTTCTCAAAATCATATCTAGAGACACGGAGCTGGATGTGGATTCACCTAAAGTGGATTTATCGTGGAGAATCTGGCTCGCGAACTCTTGGTTAATTCCTGGTTTTACCGCGTTATCAGTTGTGTCTTGAAAAATCAGGACACATAGAGTGCATTTCAGCACCCGGCGTTTGTCGGCAGTGAGGCGTTTCGATGGTCCCTCAGGTAAACCGCCACACTTGTAATGGAGTGACCCTTTACACTCGGAGCACGTAAATGAGTTCTTGGCAGTAATTAGCTCGGGGCACACGATGCATTTATTTGACATTTTGTTCTCTACCCACAATCAAATGCATGTGTATGTTTTATATGTGTATGTAGATGTACATATGTAAGTGTGTACATTGCATGCATTTAAATATGTGTACATGAATGACTCAGTGTGTGCATTTGGTATTTTTATATATTATAAATAATAACATATATTATAATTTTTCATTAAAGTTTTTTTTGTCATATTTAATGTACGACTGATAATTTTACCATCATGAACAAAAAATAAAGGATCAAGATACGCTGCTATTGGTGAACCAATTAAGTGCCCCACGCACCATTTGGTGGGGAAAGATAACGGTGATGATTGTGTCGGAAAATCTTTGTCTTAAATATAAAATAATGTATGTTTTTAAATAAAATAAAAAAATAAATATGCATTTATTTACTAATTATTTAACACCAAGGCCCGTATTTCTATGGGAAGTAAATGTTAATCTTTAATTTTATCTACAAAGTAAAATTAAGTTTTTTTCATGAAAAAGATAAAATGTGTACATTTTTTTCTAAATATATTGAATTAGAGATTACGATCTAAAATATTCAAATTTTTATACAAATATTCACATTTTCGTACATAAGAATATTGATTTTACTTTATACCGTCTCGATATGTACCGATAAAGACAGCAATTCTAATTGCCCCCCAGGACGAATTCCCGGCCAAGTAGTTACATATATTTATTCAACTGATAGCTATTTTGTTTAGATATTTTGCCTTATACCTTACCGGGCGTAAACATTGCGAAGTATTTAATTTTCTAAGCACTGCGAACAAATTATATCATTACAGTGAAATACAGCACAAATGTGTCCGGCGAGTAGTTCCGTTTCCGGCGGGAGATTTATATTGCTCGGCTCGCAAGAGTGAATCGCATTTCCCGACGGAATATCCGATTTCCTGATGAGCTTTTACCGCTTTATATTCCCGGCAATTGTACGAAGTTCAACTAAATCTGAGTTGTTGAACGCTTTCCGCTTGAGCCAACTAACTTAGATTATACCAACTATTCCGCTCAGGCCATGTATTAAAGTAGTTTAGTTTTTTCAATAACAAAACACAAATAATCCATTATTTATGCTTGACTATCTAAAAGTATAAAGAAAAAAAACTATTCATATATACGTTTACATACTAACTGGTTTTCATGTTCATTATCTTAATATTATTATTATTCATTATAGGCAGGCAGCCTTTGCTGATGCGCCTATATCTCGTATACTGCTTTTTGTCTGCGTTATTCTTCCTTCAAAAAAGCTTCTAAACGGTTTTTGAACTGGTTTACCGTAATGGAATTTATTTATTTAAATTTTATTTTACAGTAAACATAAGAGGTAAAACAGAGTTTAAAAAATAAAGGATAATTACATAGAAATTAAATACATATTGGACAACAAGGCTTGACAATTTATTCCAGTCTGAAACTAACCTGCCGGAAAGTAAGTATTTCTCGAGAATGAGGTAGAATTGTGAACGATAGAGCTTCCAGCCTGATTCAAGCTTATTGATCATTTTTATTTATTTATAAAACGTTAAAACTGTCTGACGGATGTAAAAATAAACTCTTGGTTTTCTTATATAAATAAAAGACTAAAAAATACTTAAACTTATTAAAATAGCATTATATCAACTCATTAGTTAACCCAAAAAAAAATTGAAAATGATCCTTAAGATACAAATTACTTTATACAATTTATTTTTATATAATTTTAAATTATTGATCCTTACCTCTGTTTTGTATAAATACATTGAACTCCTTAATAAAAATACCAGTCTCGAAGATGACGTGAAAGCAATCAAAACGGTCACTGGATATTCCAAATTTGTGGATTAAAGTATCACTCGTCTTTTATTTATATAATAAATAACAATGAACTTCTATCAAAAATTTTCACTTACAAAGTTGAACTCTTGGTTTAATTACGCCTTTAATATACGTTTAAAAAAAAGAGTACTTAGGTTAAAATCTTTTTTAATGGAACTATGTTTGGTTGTAAATATATAATTACTACAGTAATTGAGTTATAAAATCATATCTGCCATTTGACGGCATTAACAATCTGTAGAATTTTTCTCAGGAGACTCTGTAACTTCTAGAGAGCACTTCCCCGAGGTGGTGGATAGGGGGATGCGCGGACCAATCGAGAGGAAAGACAGGTCCCGTAAGCCTTAAAAAGCGGCGTCTCTAAGAAAAAGAAACTCTCAACTCAAATCTAAGAGTGAGTTATTTACAGCTCGTTGAAAATGCCTACCAAAATTGAAATATTTGGGTAAATTATAAAAACGATAATATTTATTTTTTATTTAAAAACTAAAAAAAAATCCCTGGTTATAAGTTGCTACGTCAACGGTATCGGGTATAGGCGGCAATTTAATAAATTAGAATAGCTACACACTGAAGAGCCGCAGGCGACAGTGGATCCTGAATACCAACCGCTGGACTTGGACGTAATAGCTCCTGTTAAGAACTTCATCAATGCCTCACCCCTAAAGAAAAGAAACCGGAGAGTGACGATAACGAGTGATAAATCTGGCTTAATCTGACAGAGGGAGGGATTATCGAATTAAATTGATCATTCACCGCCGGTCTTAAGCTGAGCAGCCCTCAGCCAATAAGATACTGATCCACCTCAGCTTGTTTCCTCGTGTAGTGCAAGAGATAACACGCAGAGCTGTAAATTAAAGTACTAAACAAAAAAAAACAAACTTGGGTACCTACTTCAATATACTCTAAATTTCAAAAGACGTAATCTGCGGTCTAAAAGTAAGTATATTTTAATTATATGAATCTTTGAAGAATATTTTTAATCAGAAATAACTTAAAAAATGATTTATTTATCTAATTTGTTCTTATTTATTTTATATGGCCTTATCTAATGGAAACAACTATATGAAGAAACAAATGTACAAAAACTGAACAAAATGTACATGAAACTATGTAGCAAAGACAATCAAGAGCAACACAATAACGGTATACAAAACAATAGCTTTTGACATTACCATTTTTGGTATGATTTTCTGAGTTTTAATTAGATTGTCTCAATATTTAAAAATATAATAAATGAAAATATATTTAAATGAATGCTGGACTTACCACAAAATGAAATAGAAAAGTTAGCACGGAAGTAAACAAGTCTACTAAATTCAGAGAAATGGACGCTATTGAAAATAGTGTGACAGACTGAATGGCCATTGAAAAAACAGTTAAAATACTGCACCAAAAAAATAATGATAATGTTGCAGACATCTGAAATGCATTGTGTCTTATTCTAAAATGCTGACAAATAAACGAACACTAGAATATGAGAATTTATGGCGCAATTAAAAAGTTATTTAAAAAAAATAATCTCTGCTTTATTTTTTGCTTCCAAAGTAAAGTGTTCTTTTTTCTTTTTAACTTTAAGAAATATGTATTATTGAACTACAGTCAAACATGCGTTTACATTTGATAATTATTGATTTATTTATGCTTTATTAAGTAGTTCATAACATTTGATAACATTCTTACATTAAATAACAAATTTTGTATTTTTTAATTTTTTAAATTGATTTGAAATGGCTTAGCATTTCTTTTATTATGCTAAATTAACTTGTTGACTATTCAGTTTTATTTTATTTTAGACAAATAACCATAAAATTAAATATTAGTATTGATACTATGCCGAAAAAGTGATTTTAAAAATACTTTTTCAGGTGGCTCCTAAGCCTCTTTATTGGTGATTTTTTGTTGAGCTGATTGTTTTAAATATACACATGTACCTATATAATAACTAATATAATGATATATTAGTGAAAACCCACCTAACAACATTCAATATCTAAAGGTTTGTACTAAATTAATTTTTATATTTACAT
Source organism: Micrasema longulum (assembly GCF_059751315.1). NCBI lineage: Eukaryota > Metazoa > Arthropoda > Insecta > Trichoptera > Brachycentridae > Micrasema > Micrasema longulum. The sequence continues at coordinate 251,976 of NW_028278819.1, forward strand.
ATTTGTGTTCTGACGAAGATATGGATACCTCTCGAAACTAGTAGATATTTTAAAAACAAATAAGTGTTTATTCAGTCATATTTATTTATGTAACTTAACATGTTTGACGGCAAAGTTAATGCCTTAAGTTGAAATAAATACATAGTACTCTTTAGTATATCCTAATTCGTTATCAAGCTGGTAATAGGAAAATATCACATACTGCGAATACCGATAAGAATATATGAAATAGATTTAGAATAATTAATTGTACATTCAAAATCAATATGGATGTTGTGAAGAAATGTTTTCATTTATAAATATAAAAAAGAAATTTAAAAAAAATACGTCTAGAAAAACGCGACATGTTTGGCCTTAATAGTTGTGACGTCAAGATTCGTGACAATGTTTTAAACGGTTAGGAACAAACAAACATTAATCGTGACGTATTAGGGGTGTGGCCCATGGAATGACCATTTTAGGGGGACTTCAAAATTACAAATTAAAATATTTTTTATGCCACTAATAAGTAACAAAAAAATATTTTTTTAATGGACAGTATTTCAAAGACCTTTATTACTTTTAAAATGTTTGTTAAAAAAAAACTGATATTTCCGTATTGATGTTCTTCAAACAATTTACCACTGTAGTGCAATAATTAAAATATAATTAAAGCACAAAACACAATAGTATTAATCGGCGCAATTCCGTTGCCTTTAATGACATTATACTCAGCTTTGACAGCTTAACAGCTTCCATTTTAGTGTTTCCACATACTCGTAAGTTTTGCTTGCACTAAAACTTCGTCCATTAGGTGTTATTTAGGAAAGTGCAGGAGGTTTTTCAGTGAAGATTAACTCCCTCGAGCCTAACTCATACTAGAACAAAGCACAAAAGCTGGTTTGAATGTTGTTTGCTGACGCGTAATGACGCCGAGCTTTGAAAACAACAAAAGCTAGTTGACGTTACAGCCAAGACAAATTATTTAACGTTGCTCTCAAAGGGGTTAGATTGACATGTTTCGAAAAAAAATATATTAACTAAGCGATCAAAATCAAAGGTCGTCGGAAAATTAACAGATTTTTAAAACACGACGTGATGTTTCGATTGATTTTGTAAACAACATTAAAATAATCTACAGCGTTTTTATGACTAATCTTTTTATAGAAATATTGTAACCATTTCAATTTTGTCACAACGGTGTTAAGAACAAGAATCGAATAAGTCAATTATTGCTGTTCAAATTTTGGACTCGTGGTCCAGACCACCACAAAACAACAACCCAATTAATTTTAGATACGCATATAGAAAACAAATCGTTGAATTACTTTTACAATAAAAGTAACACGGTCGGTTGAGATTGTTTTTTGAAATAGCATAATTAAATTTTAAAGTATTTTTACAAAATGCCCCCAAAAATAATTTTACTAACTCATTTGTTGTACTTTGTTGCTAATAATTTTTTTTCCATTTTGATAGACCAATTTAATAATATTGGGTATAAACATATGATAAAAGAACACATAAATTTATTTGATAAAAAAAAAAAATGAAGACAAATTAATAACAGGGACAGGGAATCTATATAAAACAAGAAAATTAGAAAATGAATACGGAGCGTCCTCTGGTCAGGATAGTCTTCATCTAACATGGCTCTGCCAGTTCTAAGGTGAAGATATTGTATGTTTTAAAGTATAAGTGGTTCTTTACAAATTAAAACTACTTAATTATAAATTCGTAAATTAGGCAATTGAATATATTTTATTTTTTTACATACGATGTCAGATTTACTTTTTTTTTAAAGAAAATATTTGGGGTTGCTCCGTATAAAACCGTTGGCAAAAAGATTTGAAAAAAGAAAACCAAATTTAGTTTTTTTCATAAATATATATTTTTTGTTGCAACCGAAGGAGTAACGGAGTAGCACTACTCAACTGCTTTTTTGAAATTCTATTTAAGATTATGAAGAATATAATAATTGGCTTTGTAATTTTGGTTTCTTTGAAAATACTGTAGTTTTTGGTGATGGTTGTTTTTTAGTCACGGAGATAGACGGGTAGGCTACTTCCGCGGAAGGATGATTACCCCCACCACCACGCGTGGCCGCTTAAATTGTTTTTGTGTGAAAGTTCACGAATAGGCCCTTATAACAATATCGATTTGCTGGACGCACAACGTGCTCGTGTTGCTCCCGAGCATTTTTTCTGTCCTCCTTTTTATTTTTTAGTTTATCTAACGATGTTAAACAACAATTCTAATACATCTTTGTAAAAAAAATAATATTTTTCTCATAAATACCGTCGTGCATTCATTTTTGCTGCGCTCACGTGTAAACTGCAGCCGAATTTTCGTATTTTCCTAACGTTCCGTCCTGCGCAATCGTGCCTGTTACGGAGCTGGGACAAGACAATGTTGTCCTATTTACTGTATGGTATATTTGTGATGATATACTTTTGTGCCTGTGTTAACTAATTGCTCGTCCCAACTCAACACAGGACTTTTAGTCCCATGGAGTTGGAGTTTTTTCTCTAATAATATGTAATAAACTGCCTTTAAGTAAATAAATAACTAAATTTTCTACTCGTTTGATAACAATTTTAAATGTATTGATTGATTCGGTGTTTATTTTGTAGAACTCCATATTTAAACTTATAATATTAGAAATCAAACACTGATTTGAGTCCACTGAACACTTTATTTTATTTTTATAAATATGTATCCATTCAATAAATATGGCATTCATTTGAAAATGCCCTAACAAGGCAAAACAATTGTCACGAAAATTTTGTTTATTTTTTTTTTAGGATTTTGGTTGGTATGATATTCTTGCACAAATTAATATCTAACTGTATAGATGCCTATGCTGTCCTTGCTCAGATAAACCTTAATGTACCTCGCCGTAACTTGCGTACCAATCCTGTCTTTGCTGTGGAAAATTATAAAACTAACATCGGATTATTTTTCCCTTCGTCGAGGATCCTCAGAACAGTGAACGAAATCTCATTAAACGGTACTGTTGATGTGTTACTACAGCAAAGGCAAGCATTCAAGAGGCAAGCGGTGTTGTCACTCCTGACCCGCGATGACGCACTTGCCATGTCCGCCTAGATTATGCCATATTTATACTTTTTGTAAATTGGAATAGATTTTAAGACTGTTTAGATTAAGTTGTTATATATACTCATTAATGCCAATCTGTTAGGGCTTACATAAACCTATTGATTGGCTTACCAAAAAAAACTTGTGTAAAAATGAAACGTATTTTCGTTTTAAAATGCGTTTTAGTACAAAAAGAATTTTAAAAAAGAGACCGATATCTTTATATCCGATATTTAAATCAAAGGAAAAAAATTATAAAGGAATATTGAAATGTAAACCTTTCATTATGAATGTTACATAGTGTGTGAAGTGATCACTTCGACGAGTCAATAATAGGTTTGTGAGTCCTGTAAATGTCTACATATCCATATTTTTCATCAGTCCTTTAATCTTGGTTGAGATATTTGTCATGCTTACGAAGAGTTAAATTTCGGTTCAATCCCATGTGGTATCATCGAAGAAAACACATCTCAGCAGTGAAAAACGAATAGAAAATCTGATTAGGTCGTATTACTTTCATAAAATGTGCCATAAATGATTTTATATTAGCATATCACGCACAAAGGTCGTAAGTACATAAAAAAAGTAAACGAAAAGTTTCGTAGAAAACCAAAATGTTTCCGATATTCCTTAGCCAACATTATTGGCCATAAAATCAGCACTTTCCCTTAAATTTTTACATTTTTCTGTAGATTGTGAAGAGATTACATGTGAATAAATAAAGCTTCGTATTCGATTTGAGATGTTCCAAAAATAACTTTAAATTTAAAAACTGAACAAATATGTACATATTTCACCTACATACCACTTAAATTGGCTTAGCGAATCGCGTAACCATAGAATTATAAAAGTCCAGAAGCTGAAGGCGACTAAACTACTCATAAACGAGTAGTTTTACGTTTTGGCCATTAGTTACTCTGTATACGTCGCTTAGTACGCAACCGCCGATTTAAATGCCGTGTTGTGTCGTTTTTAAGTGTCAAAATATGGCTGGGATTAAAAGGGAATAGGGTAGGATCACATTTCATCTGTAAGTAACGAATTCACAAATAATATTATTTAAAAATTCGATTATTTTACCATCTGTCAGATTGTGAAATAAAACAAGATGGACATTTTTTAGTATTGCCCGGGAAATCGCCTAATGAAATTTTCTGTTTTTTTTTAAAGTCCAGTCAGTAAAATATTTTTTGTGGTAAAACATAGCAAAACATAAAACAAAATTGACTTATATTTTTGTTATGATAATAATTGTTCGCGGTCTGGCAACATAAGTTAGCCACTTTACGCATACGCGCAGGCGGGATGTCGTACAGGTAGGGGTAATTGGAACACGGTAATAACCGACTGTTTTCTGCTAGTATATACTCGTACTTATTTATTTACATCCTCGTTTTCTACATCGCTCAATATTTGCATGGTAAATATCTTTTTCGCTCTTTCGCACACATATCCAAACTTTTATTCTGTCGATAACGCTCGCATCAGCTTTACACACGTGACATCTGTGTCAACATCAAACATTATTTCGCCTGAGAGATCGCATTTCGACAGCATTCAATCGATTTTACCCTTTGCATTTATAATTTCATACATTAGTGTCGGCACCTGGACTCCATTGCGAACTGGGAATTTCACCTCCTACGACAAGCATATAAAAAATAATATCATGATATATTTTATAGAACTTCATGCCCTTGAATTTGACCCACAAACTTTATTACAATATAATATGTCAATGTTTCTATTCTTCATCGAAGAAGTAACCAAAAACTGATGGTCGAATAAATCTTTCTATTTGATTTCAATTTGTACCGGAACAAAATTAACAAGTTTTACCAGTATATAAAAAATATTTTAAATATACTTTTTCAAATTTACTACGTAAAATAGCGCCTACTCCACACCAATAACCTTTACATTGTTAATCAATATTCTATGAAGAAACGTTGATAAACTGTAGGGGTGGATTTTAACAGTGTCTGCCCTCATTAATGCTTGTCGGAGTAGACCGGTGTCGACTTGTTCTATGTCGCATAGTAACAGGGACATTGTATTACAGCGACAAGTAAAGTGTATCAACACAGCTACAGCCATTACATTAGTTCGACAAAATTACTAATTCTGGTTGTTCAATTATTTGTGGCACCTTTCCAAAGGTTCTAGAAGGTTTCGTTAATGTGCTTTTACCAACTTTTAGTCGAGAAATAATATGTAGAAGAGTATTGCTTCTCGAAAAATCATCAGACTGTAGAATGGCAGATATTAAATTTGAATTACTACTATTTGGTCCTCGGAATCAAAACGCAATTAAAAATAATTCAATTTTTTTTGAACAAGGGGATGAGGGCTGTAATAAAGTATCTGGTTAACTTATATTAGATACATTTGAAGTATTATATGTAAAGATAAACATTATGTTAACTAACGTTCATTTAAACATGAAATAGCGGACTACTCCCAAGCGACATGTTGAAGGATATCAAGTGCAACAAGAACTTTCGCGAGCACCAAACAAGAAGTGGAGACGATTTCAGGTGAGACTGACAGGGACTTCAAAAAACCTTTTTCATCAAGTCTAAATACTGTTCATCGAGTTACAGTGAAAACGCCCCTCGTTTCTCGAAACCGTTTATAATAGAAGTGTCTTTTTTCAGTTTAGCACATTCATTACACAGGCCAACAAAATGAAAAAAAAAATTTGGTGCCAGAAATCTAACATCTGATTTTAGATGTTTTTAATGTGCTGATTCCAAAAATGCCACCGGATTTTTTCTATCAGCTCTAGTTTTTGAGATACACGTTACAGGTTAAATGATATAGTTTTTTTCTGATAAAGGACAACAAATAAAGAGATAAATGTGTACTTAATCGTCAAAATAGAAATTTCCCAGAATCTAATTAGCCAAATGGATACCTGGAATTGTCCCTGACCCAATGTTCCTATACTAGGAACTACTCAATACAATGCTCTTAATTACTTTTATACCTGTAATTGCCTATGACCCGATCCTTCTATACCTGCTTGGCTGTACTTGATTTAGTATATTACTGAGTTTTCCCAAGTAAAGTTGTGCTATCATTTTGTGTAAATTTTGGTCGTTTTGTAGTATCAAGACACTAAACTGAAACAATGGCATCCACAAGCAGACGTACCTGTGTAAATCATCCCGATGTTTTTTGTTATGTGTGTGGTGAATACACTTTGAAAGAGAGCAGAAAAACGATTTCTGACTTTGTGAAAAGAGCTTATCTTGCCTATTTTGGCGTTCATTTAGGAGATCAAGATAAATCTTGGGCCCCACATTTCATATGTAAAACATGTGTTGAACATTTGCGACAGTGGACAACTGGAAAGAGGAAGTGCCTAAAGTTTGGTGTACCAATGGTTTGGAGAGAACCGCGGAACCATCATGACGACTGCTATTTTTATCTCGTTAATATTAAAGGCATAAATAGAAACAATAGACACAAATGGACATATCCTGATCTAGATTCTGCAAGAAGGCCTGTAGTGCATTCGGAAGAAATACCCGTTCCATCATTCAGCAGTCTACCCGAACTGACAGAAGATGATACAGAAACATCAACGTCTGACGAAGTTAAAAGAATTCAATCAGAAAACGACAGCGATTTTGAAGCAGATTTAGCAACTCCGCAGTGTTTCAATCAAGAAGAACTAAACGATCTTATAAGAGACCTGAATCTCTCAAAAGAATCCGCTGAATTACTTGCATCCAGATTAAAAGAAAAAAATCTACTTTGTCGAGGTACTAATATTACATTTTATCGTAAAAGAAATAAGGATCTGCTGCCTTTTTTCACTCAGGAGAATGACTTGGTATTCTGTAACAATATAAATGGGCTCTTAGAAAAAATGGGTTTGCCTGAATACACTCCAGATGATTGGCGCCTTTTTATTGACAGTTCAAAACGTAGTTTAAAATGTGTTCTTTTACATAACGGTAACAAATATGGCTCAATTCCTATTGGTCATTCTACTACCATGAAGGAAGAATATGAAACAATAGCATTAGTTTTGAGAAAAATTAAATACGAAGAACATCAGTGGTCAATTTGTGTTGATTTAAAAATGATTAACTTCCTCCTTGGACAGCAGAGTGGTTATACAAAATATCCTTGTTTTTTGTGCCTTTGGGACAGCAGAGCTAAAAATGAGCACTGGGTTAACAAAAATTGGCCTTCAAGAGATGTCATGATTCAAGGAATACAAAACGTGATCAACGAACCTTTGGTTTCAAGAGAAAAAATCTTACTTCCGCCCTTGCATATCAAGCTAGGCCTAATGAAGCAATTTGTGAAGGCCTTAAATCGAGATGGAAATTGTTTTGGGTATTTGTCACGTAAATTTCCTCTCATTAGCACGGAAAAACTAAATGCTGGTATATTTGATGGTCCTCAAATAAGGCAACTTGTTAAAGATCCACAATTCACCACATCAATGAACGAGACTGAATCTAACGCTTGGAGTTCATTTGTTCAAGTAGTACAAAATTTTCTTGGCAATCATAAAGCAGAGAATTACGTAGAATTAGTGGAAACTATGCTTTCAAATTTTAATATTCTCGGCTGTAACATGAGTATAAAAGTTCACTACCTCAACAGCCACCTAGATCGTTTTCCAGAAAACTTAGGTGATTGTAGTGAAGAACAGGGGGAAAGATTCCACCAGGATATTAAAACTATGGAAGATCGTTATCAAGGACGATGGGATAGCCACATGATGGCGGACTACTGCTGGAGCCTTCAGCGAGACTGCCCTAGTAAACTCCACTCTAGAAAATCGTATAAAAGAAAATTTTTATGTGATTAGTGACTAATGTAATTATGTAAATTAAGTTTTTGCAATAAATACTTAAATCCATGTGTCTTTGTTTTTTTTAACTGTCAATAGTAATATTATATATTATAACAGTTATAACGTAAATTATATACAGAATTTTTTAAAAAATCTCAAAAACTAGATCTGATAGACAAAATCTGAGAACTTTTTTACATTCTGCATCCAAAAATTACTCAGGAACAGTTAAAAAAATCGCAGGCACCAAAATGTGTGTTGGCCTGTGTTATCAATAAAAAATCTAATATGGCAAATATTTAATAATTCTTTATAATCAAACTGCGAAAATAACAAAACATTAACACGTTCAAAGCTTTCATTGTACCCCACACATCAATATTGTCAAATAGTGATCAATCAAATACACGCAGTCAGTACTTTCACCATGTTCTACTTTCCCTGTATGATGGTGAAGGAATAGTTAGTTCCGAATTGGGAAGGTTTCAGTAAAAAATTAATCGTAAAAATGTAAATACTATAACTTTTCTTCAATTAAAAAAGTTTTTTTGAAAAATAGATCTTGCTATTTGTTCAGACAGGATATCAATTTTGGTCCAGTGATGCAGACGCGCGACTTTCTCTCTATCTCTTTGGTGGTCGTCTTGGTGGTTGACGATCCTTAGGAGTTTCGTGCATCACGATTTTAGGAATACTTGTGCAAAAAAGAGTTTTGTGTTTCATTTTTGACTAAAGTCTGTTCATTATTACAAGAATTTCCAAATAAACAAATCAGCCGCGTGATACCCGACGATTCACACATATCATCTTAATCTAAACGGCACTGTATAATTATAGTGGATTTATTAGATTCATTTTTATATTTTTCGTTTTTTTATAAAACTCCATAGTTGATGACTCTTATAAAACTATCAATAAAAACGCCTCGGTTTTATATTATTAAAAAAAAAATTCGTCGTTCTAATTTACCCAAATACCTATGTTTTGGTGACAGTTTTCAACGAGTTGTAAACAACTCACTAATAGAAAATTGAAATCAAGTTGGGGTAGAGTGGAGTTTGAACCTCGGACCTCTCGTACTCGTTTTCGGGCCACAACCCGATTCAAATAATATTGTTAAACTTAACAAAGGAGATTTTATTGTTAATTTGATCAAAATATTTATTTGAATTTAGCCAGTACTCTCAGGTAAAAATCCTGCAAAAGGAAATCGTCTGTACATTAGTCGGTCTCATCGTGTACAGGTTATTTCGTTTGCCAGGGATTAAGTAAGTAAATACTTGTAAAACAATAAATATTGATCCACCGTATTGTATTTTATCATGCCGTGTAGGTTTTTAACGTGGTGTTAAATGTGCCAATCATGCGATATCACGCAGAGGGCCCGTGGTTTGCACGTGCATGGCGATCCAGTCTCCGTAAATGTACAGTAGTCGACGCGGGTTTTAGGGGCATACCTTGAAACTTCAGAGGAACATTTTTTATGTTGTACATTTATAAATATACATATGTATTTTTAAAATCACAAAATAAATAAGATTAAAAACGTATTTAACCAACGCGAAATGAAATAAAACGCACCGGACACGTAATACGGAATCGGCTAGGTAAAGCATGGGTAGGGATTTGTGGAAGGGATGCCAGTCCGAAAAATAAAGGATTGTCTCTCTTTTAAAAATCAAATATGATAACATTTTTTTCATAAAACAAAAAGTTTTAGTTTTAAGAATGTTCTTCTGAGATTTCGCGGTCTGGCCCTGAAACAGCGTATATAATTGTACTAGCAATTAGAATCAAGTTTATTATAGTGAGGTTTGAACCTCGGACCTCTGATCCGTAAGTCTAGGATACTACCACGGAACCGTCTGAAGTATTATCGCAAGTTCTATTAACGATCTGTTTCCTTCACCTTACCCACAAACCCTGCCATATTAACAAACGTGCACTGAATTGTTTGTTAGCAAACACTGGGGCTTAAATCAAGCTTTAAGTCATCTAGCCATGTGTAAACATGTCCCACCACAAATATTCGATTCGTTTAAGTATCGACTCAATTTAATACAAGCATATATACCACATTTAAACATGATTGTTAATTGTAAACAGACAGATTGTAAATAAAACATTCATTTAAGATTGGCAGTTATTTCAACGGAGGTGGAAAATCTTACGGAGGACAAGTATTATAAGAGTCAATTTTAAAAACATCGAAAGAGTTCAGCACACAATTTTTCGTTATAAAATTTGTAATTTTAATATACCGAATACAAATTTCATATATTTAAATGATTATTTGAACCAAAAAACATTAGAAAACAGACCGATTTGTTAATGTTATTAAAAGTATTAACATCAAAACTCGATTGTTATCAGCTCATAATTCGTATTGTTATGCGAGTGGCTAGTTGAGTCACCCGGGGCAATATATTATTTTATTGCGGCTAATCATTTAATAATTTTAACGCGAGTTCATCAGTATGCTAAAGACATCGATGTCTTTTGCACAAACCTTGTAAATTTTGAAAAGCAATGTTCCCAATAAAACAGAAATGAATACAAAAACACTTTTTCATTTATTCATAAAAGCGAACTTAGATTACTAAACCATTCATTAATATTATAAGTTTGTAAACAAAAATGGCCAAAGAACACTTCATTTTACAATTTTTAAAATTTTTAACAAGATTCCCAAGATGATTTTTGAAAGAAAACGTTGACAAAGCTTTTAAGAAAAAAATAATTAAATGGTTTATGTGTAACAAAGCTTTATACTGATTATCATTTAATGTCATCTATTTTATTTTTTTTAAATAAATTTTATGTTTAAATCAGGTATGCTTTTTGTTCTTAATAATGTTTATATTACTTGTAAATTTATAAAATCTCTAACATTTATCTTTGTAAAGGAAAAATAAGAAACCTGCTGACAAGCCGGTTTCGCGGTTTAGTGGGTTTCATTATTTTTCCGTTTATATTTTCTGTTCATGTTTTTACCTTCTTAAATAAAAAAAATATATTATAAATCCTAATTATTTTACTTTTGTATTTGCATATTGTATGTTATTTTAGGCAGGTCTTCTGTTAAGTGTCCAGGAAAATGAATAATACAATTCTGTGGGTGAATTAGAACCTTAACCCTGGACAAGTGTTTTCTACTCGATGGCTACTCTATTTCTTGAAGTGTATGTTGTTTATGTACCTTATTTTTATAAAATTTGTGCAAATCTTATTGAGGTTAAAAATAAAGAATAAAAAAATCAATTTCTGAATTGTTATATGGCTAAATATGATTTTTTTTATATTCCTATAAATGAGTATGTTTTTCATACATACGCTTCATAAATATAATATTTATATGATGTTCATATGTAGCTAAGTAACAACATTTTAAAAAGTCAAAGAAACGTATTTCTTATTTATTTATTTTGTACATTAACGCCCAAAAGGCATTTACAAAAAATAAAATACATGCTAACATACTAATTTATTCAGAATATACAGAAAAAAAATGTGAAATTAGTTAGAAAGGATATAATAAAAAGGCATGCAAGAAAAAACGATTATTATAATTAATAGGTAAATGGAAATGTTTTCATGACATTAGATATTTAGCTTTTAAGGAATATTATTAAAGCGGTTAAGAAATCTTGATTTACATTTAGAGTTTAATTGATTTTTTTACTTTAAAAATACCAACAAATTTGTATTTCAAATAAGATACCACAATATTTGACTGACAAAACATAACATTTTTACATATTTTCCCGAAAAATAATTCATCAAACTTTTAAAGATTATGTCTCTGCTCTTGTGAAATTTATCAACAAGGAAGATTAAATTCTTCAAAAACAATTATTTTCTGTAATAACGTCAAATTTGAGAAACAATTATACCTGACGAAAAAGACAATCTAGGTAAACGGACTGATTTAATATTATTAATGCGAAAGAGTGTTTGTTTGTGCTTCCCTCGCGTCATAATATTCAGGAACACGATAAACATAAGACTTCGAGCTAAACCATGCCAATCCATTTTCATCCCATACTGTTTTAGTAGCGAAGAGATCTACAAAAAGCACGAATATCTATCCCAAAGATTCCAAGTTGTGTGACGAATTGACTAATTTACACATTCTGAAGATTTGATAAATAGCAGATTTTGATTTCAGTTGAGACGGTTGGGAACATAAAAATAAATTTATTGCAACGGAGATGGGACATCACTTAAAGCATTAAATATTTTGAAAATGCATATAAGGTCCATCTCAGTTCTACGTTTCTCGAGAGATTGCTCTATTTCAAAATAGAAATAACTACCCCTTTGCAATCCAAGCACCCATGCCACTTTTCTTCGCAAAATGATAGTTGATACTTGTTTTATATAACCTTTTTCCGGCAAAATAAAATTGGTTTTACGTAAAATTATTAAAAACTTGTTAGAATTGCATCCATGGCAAAGTTGGGTCACTTGACTGCGGGGTTATATGAACCATCCACGGTAGTACACGCAATATGCATAATTATGTGCACGCACGCAGTTAATGCAAAGAGAAGCATAAGATAATTTGTTTACAAACTTATAATACCTATATTAAGCGAGCAATTCTGTTTTCTAACATCAAAAAGAAATTGGAAAGTATCCTTTAAGAGTATTATTGAACGTAGTTATGCAGAAAGCAGCCAGCCACAGAAAAGTGAAACCGAGTAACCAAACATAATTATTTATTGCCCTTGTTTGTCTTTGCCACATAGTTTCATGATCTTTATGTTCAGTTTCATATCGTGTGACTGTTGTAATTGACTAAGGCCGTATACATTACAATAAATATAAATAAAAATGAAAACCACGAACATCTGAAATAAAAGTTTTTTTCTTACCTTCTAATCCATAGAAAGCGTCTTCATCGATGTGTATAATTCCGTTGCCTTCTAGTTCCAAAGAATTAAGAAGAGTAAGATGAGAAAACACTTTTCCTGGTATTTCTTTGAGGTGGTTATGGGCAAGGCCAAGAGAATCCAAGTTACGAAGACCTTTAAAAGAAAAGTTCACGATTAATAAAGATTATAATTATACAAACAATCTTGAAAGTTTTACGTCGCTTTAAGAGGTAAAAACGAGCAAACAATTCATTATCATCTAAAATTGCAGTTAAACTTAATTAAGTATTCATTAAATGGAGTGCTTTGTTTATTTGGAATATCCGTTTTAAAAATTACCCAACCCTTATATTGTTTTAAGTTTTAGGCACTGCCAAACGTTTATCTTTCCGAAGAAAGTACGTTGTAAATATTAAATAGGGTAAAAGAGTCGCAGATCTCAATTCATAATATATGTATATATTTATACATAAATGTTATGGAGAACCCTTTAATATGGGACTGGATACATAAATATTTAATATTTACACTAAACATAATATTTTAGACATTTTACGAACTAATAAAATCTGTAATAAACAATAAATAACAATATTATATTATTTATGTTCAAAGCATTAACTTTGTGGTCAAGCATTTTAAATTATAATGGCTAGTATGCATACACTCTAATAAAATAGTCAACGAGTAATAAACATGTTTGGAATAACTTTTATACACCGATAATCGGTATGGAACAGATCGTCCACATTGAGAATTGTATAGTTAAAATTTTATTTACGTACAATTCCACGATTTAAATTTACAAAAAATAAATAAAAAAGAAGTTCAAATTTCAAAACTTCGTACTCTTGGAGCACCTCTCCTTACTTCAAAATCAGCATTTTTTAGTTAACCACTAAAAACGCATTTTTGTGTTTTCCATAATGGAGAAGTTCAGTGTGATTTAAAATAAAATTATTGTTAATAGACTATTAACCTTAACCACAAATATTTTTACTTTTAAATATCGTATTATTAGCACTATAATTTTTTGAAGTTTTTTTTTTTCTGAAATAACTCCGCATGTGACGTCAGAGGTTCTTCTCAGTCAGTTCTTTTGATTGGTTGGTTTACGTTAAGTGAACCGGATATCTTTCACAGATCTCATTTTATTGGTTGGTTCATATGAATCAGTGACGTCATTCAATGTAGTAAGTTTTTATTTAAAATTTTTTTTTTAAATTTCGCACATTTTCAAGAAACTTTGAAGTACAATTTAGTAGAATTTCAATTTTCAAAATCAAAATCAAGACGCTTTCCGGTGACACTCTACCCACATAGATGTTTGTTTTTAACAAAAGTCATCGCAATCCCACGAAACGAAGCTTTAGACCCAGCATCCCTAATCTCTTTTGGCAACTCATTAAACATCTTAAGTCTTTTATGATACAGATTGTTTTGAGTTGCCTGGATTTTTTGGAGAGTCTGACACCCTCGACTCCCCTCATAAGAAAGCGACGAATTTCGCCATTACGCTAAACATCACAAAACATGCATTCGGGCAATAATTTATTTCTTAATTTAAATATTAACACTAAAGTATTTAAAATGACTCTGCTTTAGCGAAAGCATGTTCAGCACCGTCAACATGTGCTGAATTTTCATATATCTGTCAATATCAATATTGTCCTTATTCCCCTATTCTGAGCTTTCTGCATAACATTATATTGATTTCCAGTGCTTAAAAAGAGAACACTAGAACAATAATTTAAAATAGACAAAACAATTGTTTGTTGATCAGATCGAAAAAATATGAATTATTTATAATAAGTCGAAATAAATCCGACCTTATAGTCCTATTTAAAATTCTCAACTCACTCTTTGATGCGCTTGAACTGCTGAGCTCGATAAAATTGAATATCCCAACTAGAAACCTCAGACAAAACTTACTCTTTCATACCGATAACCATAGAACTAACTATAGTTTTCATTCCCCTATGCCCAGAATTTCTAGGTCTGCCAACAAACAAACCAGTCTTGATTTTTTCTTCTTTCAAACGATCACTGAATCATATTCAATTATAAACACCTCTCTCCTGCTTCCACTCCCCAAAGTATACTATAAACCATTGAGTATTTCTAGATTTTAAAAAAATATTTTTTATGTATAAATGTGTCCATAAAAATGCTGATTGGGCGTGTATATATAAATAAATAATTAATTTCATTATTAAGTTTGATATCCGGTATTAAATCATGAAAGGAACAAAAAAAACTTAAAACAGCTCATAGCATAAAATATTTGACGATTTGCGTTATAACGTTAGCAATTTGCTAGCTTCCTTGTAAGACATAAAATATTTTACGTCGCTTTATGGGTGAAATTTATAACACACTCAGGATAATGATACAATTTCGGTTTTCGTGAAAGAACACAAAACTTTTTATGTAACAGAAGCAATACTGAATTTTTTTGAAATATCCATTTTAATCCTAATGTTATTCTTGTGGACGGGGAGTGCTAAATAATAATTTCCTGACGTCACTGCGACCTGTATAGATCTACTGTCACAGATCCCCGTAAATAATTTCTCACCCTCTTAACCCAGGTGTTTGAAGAACAGAGCTATTGAGTGGACGGCGATGCTTTCATATCGATGGCTAAATCTCCTCGTCCAAACCCAAATCCTTGGCTGTTAGGTAGGGGGCGAGTGCTTTTGCATCTTCAGGTTCGCCATTGGTTCCCTGAAGTTGTCATCTTTTTTAATCTTTTCTTCACTAAGCATCCAAAAATTACACATGATGCGAACGAAGGGACAAAACGAACTCAGCGCCTACTTGTATTAAAAAGTTGCAAGTGTTTATGATCGTGCAACAATTTATTAATATTTTCACGTACACATATTTTACTCATTCGTGTATTTTATTCATTTTTGTCAGTTTGCCGAATGCTAATGTACAAAGAGTGAAATTGACCTTTTTATTATTTACGCCTTTTTTTGGTTTTAATATTAAACGATTTTAAAATTTCAAAACAAAAACAGGAAAATTCTTCATTCTGTTATTTTCACGATAACAAAAAATAAAGGGCAAATAGCTTTAATAATAATCGAGTTATCGAATTAAAATCGATCTATGGGGGATTCGAATCGCCCCCTTCGTTCTGGCTAGGTTAATGCAACAGACGATAGAAATCGGTACTTACCCAACAAACGCAAGATATGAGATGCAAGGGAGGTGAAAATTGTTTATTTTTGAATGCAGTACTTTTCTGATTATGAATTTAAACATTATTTTGTTACTCACAGTACTAAAACTTTATTTTTATATTTTACTACTATCATATTATTCAGCTTCAGGGTCTCGCTTGTGTTTTTTAATCCTTAGATAGCGCTGCTTATTTAATTAGGTTATAAAAGTTTTTATTTTTAAAGCTTAAACAACTGCTCGTCTGCTTAAGAATGCTAATAAAATGCAGATTTACAGACATTTGAAACTAAAAATTTAATTTTAGCTTAATTTTGAAATAACAGACGTTAAAAACGAAACTGAAAGTTAACAAATCAATGTGAACTTTATTTAAAGCTTTGATCCTTCAAATTCAACTGTCTCCTAATTAAAACATGAATGTGAGTACAAAAACGTTTTGAGTAAGTCCAAATTTTTGCAGACTGGCTTGATTTCCTCCCTAGGGAGTTATTTAGATATAAATTTGTTGCAACAGAGAGGGAAAACATTTTTGAACAAAAGTCAAAAGATGGAAGAGTTGAGGAAATGTGAATGTTTAAACATAAGGAGAATGGTGAGTGTTATACAGTTGTAAAGCGGCAACTTAAACCAGCCAATGACAGGTCATAAGGCAATGCCTATACTTCCATTTTCCCTTCTCAAAAAGGTTTTCCCTCTCTGTTGCGATACATTTAGATACAAAACAAATTATATCTGGGCTTGTAATCCTTTATGACCCTCCACAGAACGCGAGTTTCATAAATTATAAGGAATTAAAAATATATATATATATACATCAACATAAAAAAGGAATTTCAAAATGTAAATAATATTGAGAGTTAATTACTACAACTTCGTTACCTCAAAATTAGGATTTTTGAGTTTTTCAACAAATTTAAATATAGATTTTTTTTACAATGTAGTAACAAATTAAATTATTCTCAGTTTCTTTTTTCAATTTGTGACAAAACATTAAATAACAAATACATGTAAAAATCTCTTAGTAAGGTATTAAAATTAACAAAAAAAATTATTGGATTAACTTTTAGTTTTTTTTGTTTAAGTTTTTTTTTTTTTAAATTCATCAACTCACGTTGCATACACCACTCATATTGGCTATTTGCCGTCCGGTTTTTGAGCTACCTATCGTAAGGGCGTCACTTACTGGATGGCAAAACACACAATACAAGTTAAGTTATATTTAAACACACTCAGAAAATAAGTATTTATTTACGAGAGTAAAATTAATGCAGAATTTAAAAAAAAACTAAACGTAGGAAAAACCAAATGCATGATAATGGGTAAAATACGCAGTTTTAATATTAAACACACTATTGAATTAAATGAAGCGGTTTTTGAGAATGTTAAAAGCATATCTAGGACTTTGGATTAACTTTAAATTATCTTTAACAGAAATGTAGACTATGTCTTTAAGACAATTCTAATGAAGGAATCACCAATGGAAAGGATACGAAATAAATTAAACCTGAAAACCTGTAGGCTAATATTTAATAGTATTATAGTTCCCCATATTCTTTATTGCTCCAGTATTTTACATTTAAGTAATGAGAGAGATCTGAAGAGACGCCAAATAATACAAAAAAAAGCAATAAGAAAAATATTAAGATATGGTACACGCACGAAAACCAATAAAATGATTCAAATTTTAGATATTATGACTATTATCAGATACTGTTGATGCTCATGAAATTCAATGATGCTTTTTTTAAATTTTTTTTCAAATTTATTTATTATTTACATACAATATTACATTTTAGTTATTTTAAGACATTTTTGAAATTATTTTTTTTTTTACAGGACTCACCAAGCCAATGAATATGGCTTGTCGGTAAAGATCCTTTACAATTAATCATATGATAGTTCCACATGGTTTTATAATAATAATTACTACTAACTTAGATATAGAGAGCGAAAAAAAAGTACATGTAATTGATGCTTTCAAAAAAAATATTTAGAAGATGTAAAAAAAAGCAAAAAATAAGTGAATGATCACGCAATTTTAAGATAAATAAATAAATAAATACAGAACCGGAGTACCAAAATTTTAAACAGAAGTGTGTACATATTTAATAGGCACAAAGCATTTTATTAAAAACATTATTTATTAACATATCCATATCTATATCTATATCTATATCTATATCTATATCTATATCTATATCTATATCTATATCTATATCTATATCTATATCTATATCTATATCTATATCTATATCTATATCTATATCTATATCTATATCTATATCTATATCTATATCTATATCTATATCTATATCTATATCTATATCTATATCTATATCTATATCTATATCTATATCTATATCTATATCTATATCTATATCCATAATGAAATTTACAAAATTTTTAACCGAATAGTTCCGAAATATTTCCGATACAAACTAAAAAAAAAAGAGTTTTTTCAAAACAATGAAACAAGAGGATCTAAATATATAAGACTGGAAAATAAAAAAATAATAATATCCCAGAATTGCCTTATGTACAAGAGAATAAAGTTGTTTGAAGAAATGCAAACATAAAAAATGAAAAAACGAGAAAAGTGAAAATAAATTGAAAATTGAATGTCGAAAATATCAAAAAATACAAGGTTATATTAAAATTATATCATATTATGTATATTGAATACATTCGTTTATATAAGTGTATAAAAGTATAAAAGAACAGTTAAAATGCTATAAATTAGGATAGTTAGTAGACAATAGTGATAAATAATGTAAGAATAAGTATAAATCTTGAAATGCAATGTGTTGAAAGTATTGTATTAGACTATGTTTATAATAGAACTAATTATAAATTGAAGGTTAAAATTTTTAAAATGAAAAAAAAATAAATTACAACTGACCTGCGAAATCTCCCTCCGTAATAGAAGATATTTTATTTTCCTGCAATTCCAACTTCTTCAAGTTGTCTAGTATGGCGAGGGACTTCTGTGGAATAGCATTCAGGTCGTTTCCTCCAAGGTTTAACCTTTTCAACTTTCTGTAACAAATAAAAAACTTGCTTAATTTACAAAAAAAAATCAAATTCGAACTAAGAATGTAAATATATGAGAATCCAAACTCGCTCATTTCGGTTCTGAAAACGTTAAAAAATAACTTAAAGAAAATGAATTAATAATGTAAACAAGAAGAAAAAAAACATAGGGTAATATATTACTGTTGCATAAATATATATTGGACACGTAAGGACAACTTCCGATTCGCTAAAATCTTAAGGTTTAATACATCTACGTTTTTAAATGAAAAATGTTGATGGACGTTCATTGTTATTTATTATAGAAATAAAAGACGAGTGATATTTTAATCCACAAGTTTGAAATATCCAGTGACTGGTTTCATCGCTTTCGCGACGTCTTCAAAAGGTAAGAGCAAATCCTAGTCTCAAAGATGTCGCGAAAGTGATGAAACTGGTCACTGGATGTTCCAAATTTGCAGGTTAAAGTATTACTAGTCTTTTTTTTCTAACGTTAAAAAAAATATAATACATCTATTGTTCAAAAATTCACGAAGGATGGAAACCCATTATAACCTGGAACCATAAACCAAACTTTTCTGTTCTTTATTTTATAAAACTTTTATTATTTTATATTTGTCATATTTAGAATATTAAATATCTTAATTTATTTCGAGGATTAAAAATAAATAATCAGAGGTCGCGCGGTCAAACACAATCATATGCATAAGCGGAGATGATCATTACAAGTTGCCGTAGAAAAAAGGTATTGTTACCCGCAGCAAGGTTGTTACATTTTAATTAGAAATCAGTCGGTAAATTTAAACTTTAACAAAAGAACGTTCGTAGTAAATGTAGAGCAATCATACGTAGGTACTAAAAGGTATTGTTTTATTGTTTTTTTTAATAACAAGATTATTCAAGTGTCTTTAAATCGATAAAAATAAATGATAATAAATTTTAATTATATTTCATTGTCTACGTAATAACTTAATGAAAAAACATAGCAAAATACGGTTATAAAAACAAAATAAATATTTTTGTGTAAAATTGGTACAAATAATAAATATTTCTTTTTATTTTTAATAACGTAAGGTACCTACTAACTGTTTAGCCAAAAATTTGAAAACAATATTTTTCTTTTAAATTCCATAAAAAAGAATTTGTCAAAAAAAAACAACCCGTAAAATAGTATCGGATATCCCATTAACTCATGAATTTTGCATGAGAAGTCATAAATAACACTCATGCGACTGGATTAAAATGAAAATACAAATCCTTCCTCATATTACAGTGTCATTTATTTGTTATTTACTGGTAGCATATCTCCATACAATTATATTACAAATCGGATTAAAATCGTAACAACTTTGCATATAGATAACTGTTTTAATTAATTTGAGGGGTAATTCTATGTTAGTAATAAAATTTAATTAACATGGTTTAGGAAAAAACATTGAACATTTAAATTTGTTGAGTGGTGCTGTTTGGCGCGTATCGCTTATATCTATATTGTATAGTAAGGATTACGTCTCATAATAGAGAGATGTTTTGTCAAGGCGCCTCTATACAACACAAAAGACTACGAGAGTAATGTAATCCTGTCTTAATGTCTACTCGAATGACAAACAAAAAAGCTAAAAGTTTAAATACATGGTTCAAAGTATCAAATAATAAAGTTATTTAGTTACCACGAAAGGTAAATTTTTAATATTATTTTTTGAGTACCGTGTAATCGTATTCATTAAAAAAAGACAATATAAACGTTCTCTGAAAAAAATACACGAAATATTTTAATTTCTAATTTAAATACTTAAATCTGCAAGAACCTATTTTGCATCCTAGATTGTCAAGTTCACATGTTTATAATAAGTCTTTACATTTTTAACCACTTTGGAAGCGTCGCTGCTTTTTGATAGACAAACTAGTGAAACGCTTTTTGATGTGATCGATGAATTTTCAAGATTATTCCAGAGTGAAAATGACGGAGCAAAGCATTTGTGTTCAGTTTTGTTTTGAAAAACAATATTAAATGCATTGCCACGGTTGGAATGTTAAAAACCGCTTGTAGAGTCTGCCATGAAGAAAACAGCCGTTTACGATAGATATAAACGTTTCAAAGGGGGTTGTGAAGACGTTGAAGATGATGAGAGGCGTGGGCGGCTAAGAACATTGACTACTGATGACATCATAATCAAACGAATTGTGTATTTAATCGCTGAATCTCTATTAGAAAGGTGGCAGAAGAATTTGATGTCTCATACAGATCATGGAAATCGATTATCACCGATATTTTGAGCATGTCTCGAGTGGCTGCCGATTTCGTGGCCACACCCGCTCACGGTTCGTGGCTTGTTCGCGACATTTTGACCAAATTTAGACTGAATTGATTCCAGCCAACTTTTTTTCATTTTTAAAGATGAAAATATGAGATGAGATAAAGATTAAATTACTGGCCATATCATAAAGTGAACTTCAGAAATGTTTCGAGAATAGGAAAAGACGCTGGCATATTGATGGTGATTACTTTGAAGGGGACAATATTTATATTGAGGAATGCGTATTTTCAAAATATACACGAATTCCGTGGATTTATTATTATCAAACTCGTATATAACAAGTCAGATCAACATGATTTACTGGAATGAAGTTAAGCCAAGCAATCAGTTTTCTTGCTGATTTTTATATTACTCTATTAACTGTACATTTTAAGTTAATATTTTCCATATTTTTATTATTTAAAACATTCATTGAGTTTGAATTCTATTGAACAATGCTTTATAGTGTGAAATAATTGCATTTTTTGTTGATACTTGCTTGATAGCTGAATGCATCCCTCCCAGTTATGAAATCAATTAAAAAATGCGCGTGAACAACTTTTTCAACGCCTGCATTTATTTGAGCAATTTTTTAATTAAAATGTCTGGTACTGTTTAATGCTTGCAGGCAAGAAAAAAAGTCTAATACATATTTTTAAACAACAGTTTAATTTCAATTTATTTTAACAGAGAGGGAAAACATTTTTACAAAAAGGGAATATGGAAGTCTAGTCATTTACAGGGCTTATGACCTGTTATTAGCTGGTTTAAGTGGCCGCTTTACACACTGTGTAACATTCACTATTCTGCCCATATTTGAACATCCACATTTCCTCAACTCTTTCATATGTTTACTTTTGTGAAGTAAAAGAGCTGAAACCTTTATCACGTGGGTGAGATTTATCCGGCTGAACCAAACGTGTGTTATGAATGTTAGACAGTGTGTAAAGTAGTAGGTGATTTGGTTCAGCCGGATCAATATCACCCACGTGATAAAGGTTTCAGCCATATGTCTAGGTAAAGTCTCTTCATTATTACAAGTATTTCCAAATAAACAAACTAGCCACATGAAAATAGCCTATTTCACATATATTATCTAAATCTAAGCGACACGGTAAAATTATAGTGGATTGACATTTATAAAATTCGTTTGTACTTATTTAAATTTGATAATATTTATATTTTTCGTTTTGTTTTATAAGACTCCTGTGTTCATGATTTTGATTAAAATATCAATAAAAACCCCTCGGTTTATAAACGAAGAATAAATACATAAATGCGTTCTTATAATTTACCTAAATATTTCAATTTTGGTGACCATTTTTAACGAGTTCTAAATAACTGACTGTTAAAAAATGGAAATCAAGTTGGGGTAGAATGAGGTTTGAGCCTCGGACCTCTGATCCGTGAGTCCGTAACACTAGCTACGGGACCACAACCTGATTCAAATAGTATAGTCAAACTTAACAAAAGAGATATTCATGATCATTTTATCAAAACCTTACGTTTTGCGAGTACTCTTAGATAAAAATCCTGCAAAAGGAAATATACTGGAGATTAGTCGGTCTCATCGTGTACTGGTTATTGCGTTTGCCAGGCATTAAATAAGTTAATAATTGTCAAACAAAATAAATATGTAATTGGTTGAAATATTATTTTTTTTCATCATCAAACACACTTTTCACTTTATGGTATGATATTTTACACTTATATATTTTTTAATTTGTAAAAACCATTTCAATTTTGAGTTGTACGTTGTCACCCGGTTTGAGCTATAAAGAACCTCGAACCGGTTGACGGATAGACGGATGGATGTTTTGTGGCGGGCAACACCAACAGCCGTGATGTTGGCAGGTCCGAACCCTGCTTTGGCCCGCAACGCGTAGTCCGCTGCAACGTCAGCCTGGATGAGTCTACTAAACACCGCACACCGAAAGAATTAAAAACATTTTATCTTGACGGTTCGCGTCGCCTGGCCGCCAGCTCTACACCAGTGCTCGCTATTGTAAATTTCTTCTGTATGAATAAATAAGATGTAACCCGTGTGTAACTACTTAATAAATAACTTCAATTGTAAACCATCTTCCTCATTTAACCTCAAATCGCTTACGCGCACCCATACTATAGTATAACTAAAATTAAATAAATTTTTACATATTTTAAAAAAATAACTAATAATATTTACTTTAAAAAAACGTTCCTCAAAGATTTTTGATTAAGGAATAATATATGAATAGGACTGCCTCGTGGTTAAATGGTTAGCACGTTTTCTTACTATGGAAGAGGTCTCGATATGTTCTTACGCTGGAATACTGGAATGTTTTGTTGATATATCCTGATAAAACTCCATAGTTTATGGTTATGATAAAATTATAAATAAACTTATCAACGAAACTTTTTGGTTTAATTTTACTTTTTATTTTTTTTGACCAACGAGCGCTTTCGCCTAAGTAGGCATCTGCAAGACTGGTGAATTGTGAAAAAACTTATTTGATTTTATCTCCGAATTATATTAAGAATCGTACAAAAGCTGTAAACGTTGTAAACAATTTACCAGTCTTGAAGATGTCAACTTAGACAAAAGCGATCGTTGGTAAAAAAATAAAATAAAAAGTAAAACTAAACCAAGAAGTTTCATTGATAAGTTTATTTATAATTTTATCATAATCATCAATCATCTTACCCTCATGATGATCAAGATACGCAGCGGTTGGTGTACAAATGCGATGCTCTTTGTACTATTAGATGCGGAAAGAGAACGACAATGAATATAAAAATAGAAGAATCTCGAAATTGTGGAGCTTGAATTTTTTTTTACAAAAATACCGCTTTATGATAACTATCACTTATGGATTTTGTATTATAAATTTTTATACACGCTATAAAAGTTAACGCAGGTTGTTTTCTTAGAAAACAACGCCTGTTTTCGTAAAACGACGCCAGGGTAATAAAACGTGTATATCGTTCGTAGATAGAATCTTCGTAGGTTTTGCCTCCAGGGAATAATTTAAAAGACATGACAAGGTGCCTGTACCGAAAGCGAAATTTAACGTCGGCGTCGCGACGCAAACGCCGGCGGCTGACAGCGGGAAAATATGTGTCACATTAGTTTGCCGTACATACATACAGCACGTTGCACGTCGATGCAACACGTTTCGAAACTGTACACGTCACAGGAAATGCATTTTATATGGGATTAAACCAATTTATCGTCGCTATTACTCGATTTATCTCGCGACGCTACTCGTAAAGTTTGACATTTTATTATTTTTCATTTTCAAATAATATTAAACTCGATAGATCAAAATATACATTTCAAATTTGGTTCAATTTGAATCTTTGTCTAGAGTGAGTGCTATAGTAATTGGACATGCTATAGTAATTTGATATTCTAAATCTAATGGTCAAAAATAAATAAACGTAAAAATTTATCTCCATCATGTTTTTTTTAAAGTGAATGGATTACATTAATTAATTTTTGACCATTAGATCAAAAACGTCCATTTGAATATTGAATTGTTTCTTTAAGACACCTCAAACGTTAGAATGCTCATTACTTTATAAACAATAATAATCAAAATACGCTGCAGTTGGTTTACCAATGCAGTGTCCTATGCACAATTAGGTGCGGAAAGGGAACGATGATGATGAACAATGCACGGGGTAGTTAATACACTTTTTACAAATTAAAAAATCTCTGAATGAGTAACTTCAGCCCTACGGGAAATTGGAGACAAAAAATGTTTTCTTGCGTGCGGTAAAAATTAGAGCATTAAATTGAACGGCGAAATTTCTTGAAAATGTACGGTAAAATAAAAAAATATATTTCATTTAAAACGCACTACTTTGAATGCCATCACTGGTTCTATGACCCATCCAATGATATGAGAGCTTTGAAGGATATCCGGTTTGGTCACCGAGAACGAACTAATCGGAAGAACTGTCAGAAAACAACCTCTGACGTAACTCGCGGAGTTATTTCAGAAATACAAAATTTTAAAAAATCATTGCGCTGATAATACGATATATAAAAAATAAAAAATAAATTGGCTTAGTTTAATATTATATTAACAAATAAAAAAAAGAAAAAAACGACAGCAAACTTCCTCGTTCTAAAACTTAAAACAATTCATTTTTAAACACATACTTTTTGCAAGTGTCAAACTCCTCCATTCTTACCAACAAGGGTTTACTTCACGTATAAATATGATTTTCAAAAATGTATGAAATGTCAGCTAATATTATTTTAGCATTACCAAAAACCCAGTAAAAAGAAATTATCAAATGGTATAAAGGAATTTAAGGAAATAATCTGAGAGGGATCTATAAAAAACGAATGTTGTTTGAAAACATTTAAATACCAACTTTTTTATATATACGAAAAAATAACATCCCACTAATTCATCAGTATCTGAATTCTCAATGAATATAACCCTGGTCGGTCGATAAATAAAACATTTACGCTTCTTACTTTTTTTATAGTTTAAATGAAATATTTTAAGAGCTACAAAAATACCTAGCCTAAAACCCATCATTTTAACAAAAAACTGCACGTAAATCAGTCAAATAGTTATAAAGTCTGGTAAGGGCAAACATACGAACATTGCCTTCTTTGTATATAGACTAGGGTAGATACAGATGCTTTTTTAATAATATGGAGTAACAATAATGACAGGTGCCGTGGTGCAGTTGGTAAGACGGCCAACTGTGAAACTGGCGTTGCGGGTTTAATTCCCGCCAGTTTCAAAAAAAAAAAAAATAGAAATATTGTTTTCTGTATTGTAAACTATTTTTCCAAACTTCTTTTGTATTTATTTTACAGAACATTAGCGAATTTAGTAGCAGATTTAAAAAAAAAAAAACATCATAATTTCCTTTTCCACATTTAATGTCACTACATTGGTTACATAAACCAAATGCTTTTTTTTATCATTGGCTACATAAAGTCTTACGCTGCAGGCGTAAGTCAAGGAACAATGTATTATTGCTGTTCTAGCAACCTTTAAAATCAATATTTCACGTCCACCCTGCCAGGGATCGAACCCACGACTTTAGGATGGTAGTTGATATCGTCAACCACAATAAAACGAGGCCAACCTAACTCAACTCTATTAATTATTAAAAATTTGAACCCGAGAGCAGCCATAGAGTCGAAAACACTTGTTCAGGGTTCTGATTCTATTTCACGCACACAGCTATATTCTTCATCCGACTAAACACACAATTAGAGTTTTAAAAAAAGGTTCTTCTAAATAAATACAAGAATGATAGAAGCATTAAAAATTAACGTATCATGTACTTTCCATAAAAAAATAATCTCAAGTAATCAAATACGAAATTACTTTTCTGAAATACAAAAGTTTTAAAGTTATTCAAGAAATTAATAATGTATATTTACTTTGTGAAGAACATTGCAAAGCGGGGAAAATTAATGGCCGATGTGGAAGATATCCGAAAACCGACAAAAGTTTATTTTTTCTACTTTCTAGGTAACATAACTAACAAACTACTATCGTAAGAAAGGCCTTTCTATCTTGTGCCAACTTCAAGATATCGTTTGAAGAATGGAACTCATTGATAAAGGTTTGACAAGGGTAAGAAAAACTTTTTGAAAACTTGAAAGTATGAAAAGTTTTGAAATTGCAAACTGGTACAAATGATTTTTATTTAATTATTTTTTTGTTTTTTCAGAAAACAGTCATATATAATAAGTATGAAAAACAAAGGTTTTCAAACATAAAAATACTTATTAAGATTCCATTAATTAAGCAAAAGATGTAAACATTCAAAGTAACAAAAAAAAAACTAAAGCGAGAAAAGAACAATCGCTAACACTTGAGTTTTTCATATAGGTAATTATTGGTAATAAATAAAAATACCGAATGCATACTCTGAGTCATCCACGAACACGTATATGAACGTATACATATACACACATGTATACGCACCCTTACATATATATGTAAAACATACTCTAACACATATATTACATGCGGTTTACATGTACTCGTATAAACTCTCAATCTCTTAAGATGTACATTCAGCAACTATCCCAAATAATCAACTCCATGAAGAGTTTTTTTTTATATAAGCATGCTGTAAAAAATATTTAAGACAAAAAAAGACGAATATGAAATAGAATTTTAACTTCCAAATACATTCAAAAAATACAAGAGCGTCAAATATTTTCTTTATTTTTATTTATTAACAATATATTCATTTATTACTTATTGAGTCACAAGTCCCAACTCCATGGAACCAGAGTTCCGTGTTAAGTTGGGACGAATATATGTATAAAAACTTTAACAGTCAATATCACCATATTTACAACATAAAACAAAAACATAATTAAATAATACATCAATATTTTGAGTTTGTCCAAATTTTTGTAGACATGAACTGGATTCAACTCCCTGGAAAGCTGTTTATATTAACATATTACAACAGAGATGAAGAAAATTTAAGAGAAGGAAATGTAGAAGTCTAGGCATCAACAGGGCTTATGACCTGTCAATGGCTGGTTTAAGTGCCACTTTACACACTGTGTAACATTCACCATTCTGCCTATATTTGAACTTCTTTATTCCTTCAACTCTTTCATCTGTTGATGTTTGTGAAGTTAAAGAGCTGAAACCTTTATTTATGCGAGTGAGATTCATCTAATTGAATTATTTCACCTGCATACTAGGCAACGCTTGAAAATGTTATTTCATGAAGAAGTATAGAATTGGCAGAATGGTGAATGTTACACAGTGTGTAAAGTGACCACTTAAACCAGCCATTAACAGGTCATAAGCCCTGTAGATGCCTAGACTTCTATATTACCTTCTCTTAAATGTTATTTATCTCTGTTGTAATATGTTAAATAATTTATGGCAAATCAAATATAAAAAATAACATGCAATAAAAACACATTTAAGATATATGAAACAATAAAATTGAAATAAAACCAATTCACATATTTGAAAAACCACCTTAATTTACGAACAACCTAGGCCTTAAAAGAAAAAGAAACAGTTTTGTGAATAAAGAAAAAATGTTCTATAACTCACTTTTTAATGAATTAAAAAGAAATGCAAAACATTATACGTACTTAAAAAAACACCCGAAAACAACTGTTTTTACAACCCATGTGACGAGTGATTCGTGATGTTATTTTATCGACTACTTATTAAAACTATTGTGACATAATATATTTTATCCCCTCATACCCGAACTTTTGCTGATTGGGAATATTTTGTACAAAAAAAAAGTAAAGTTATGTAATATGTAATCTTTATATTTATAATTCTTCTATACGTGTGATGTCACTGAACTTCTCCTAAATGGCTTAACCGATTTACGTGCAGTTTTCAACAAAATGTAGATCTTTGCGCTACGTGGGATCGTAGAAATTAAAATTTTCAATCTAATCTACAAAATAAATATTTTTTTCATCGACCAACCAGGGTTGCATTCGATGAGAATGTTTACACAAAAACAATGCAAGAATGTTGTTTCCGAATGTTTATAAACGTAATTTGCTTTCAATGGATTCCTATTATATTTTTTTCCTTAAATTCCTTATAATTACTTCCCATTTATTTCTTTTTACTGGATTTTTAGTAAAACTAAAATTATATTAACTGACATTCAATACATTTTTGAAAAACGCACTCATGAATTAAGTGCACCCCTGCTGGTGAGAAGACCAGAGTTTAATTATGATCCTTTAGATAAAAATAACTTTATTTAATTTACTTTCATATAACTTTGAATTATCTATCCTTACCTCTGTTTTGTATAAATACATTGAACTCCTTAATAAAGATACCAGTCTCGAAGATGTCGCGAAAGCGATGAGACCGGTCACTGGATATTCCAAATTTGTTAATTAAAGTATCACTCGTCTTATTTATTTAATAAATTACAATGAACTTCCATCAAGAATTTTCACTTACAAACTTAAATGTTTTAACTTATAATTGACCGATGTAAACAGTTCGTGCTTTTTACCGTATTACTTGTTTGCTTGTAAAAGTCAACGTGATAAGACATGACCATACTTGCTCCCTCACTGGTCATTCCCTTTCCTTTAGGGACGACTTTTTTTTAGGATTTGTATGGATCTTCATCTCTGTAAATGATTTACAATGCTTATTTACAAGTTTTTCGTTATGTGTGGTAAATTATTGTTTTTCCCCGTTCCTACATTAAAAGTTCATTGTTAAATAATAATCCAAATCGAACCACAGTTAAATAAGCTTTTCATTGATTTCCACGGAGACCATACTCAAAGAGATATAATGGAAACCGAAGTGAATGCTAAGTAATAAGATATTATATATTCCTCATCCATTTTAAACATGAAGCTGCTAATAACCTCGTTTTATTTATTTCATTGTATTTGACTGGTTTAATTTGAAACTTTTAACGTTTTTAAGCGGAACTTTTAAAACAATTTTTTTCTAAACTGTTATTTTTTTTACATCCGATCTGCACATAAAACTTTCGTCACCTATTAATTTTAAGGTACCTATGAGAGTGACTAGGCATGCACAACCGTACAGTTGAAAAAAATACAAGATTCATACTAGTAACTTATATATGAATAGTAGCCTATGTGTAA
Source organism: Micrasema longulum (assembly GCF_059751315.1). Lineage (NCBI taxonomy): Eukaryota > Metazoa > Arthropoda > Insecta > Trichoptera > Brachycentridae > Micrasema > Micrasema longulum. Next base: position 281,877 of record NW_028278819.1, read on the forward strand.
ATATTTTAATTTTTCATATATTTGCTTGTATTTCAAAAATGAATTAAAATATTATTACTTGTACATACATGTATATTCTGATCTTTCTGGCTGTTAATTTATATCTGTTATTCATTGTTTTTATAAATGTAGATTATATTAAATAAGTTTGTTTGAATAAAATCTCCACCAACAAGCTACAGAAAGTGGCTTGGTGGAATTTTAGTTTTAGTAAAAAAGATAACATTTGAATTTTTTTTTTAAATTGTAAAAATGTACAATTATATTATTTTAATTAAAAGAAAATAAATAAATGAAAACTCCATATTGAATCGGCTATATGCTCTAGGCAATAAACATTTCGATAAAGAAAACGCATTTCAGTTGCAATTTCAATTATACAAACAATTACTGTTTGGACAATTCTTAACCAAATCCATATCTACCTACCCATCGTTTCTATTTCCTAGCGTACAACATGTGACAATGATTCTACGTGTGAGTGCTAAATAAAACATTATTCTATCAGTACACAATCTAACATCAACCGAGTGAAATGCTTTACTAATATTTCCTCAAGCGAGCTGTGCCGTTGTCCTTTCAGACCGCCGCGTCAGCTTCACCAGAGTTCCAGCACACGTCACGCCTCATCATCAGCAGGTAAGTGGAGTTGCGCAATCTTTCTTCCCAAACAATACAGTCCACTCTAAAATTTTCCTCCTCCTTGGACAAAGTATTCTTCGCACCTCGTCCAATCCTCAACAATAACTATTAAAACATTTCAGTGCCACGATTAAAAAGAATAAATATTTTTACCGAGTTCTCCGTAACCATATTTAAGTTCGTTTTTCCTATCTTTTTCTTGAAACCTGCATTTATTTTGTAATTTTAGGTTTACATAACAATATTTTGTAAATTTACGTTTTTTATATGCTTTAATTACATTTTTTGTACATTTTACTAATACGAAAAAAATATTTAAAAGGTATTTGAAAAATAAAACTATAGAAAATTAAATACCTTTTTATATAACGTTTCTGTTATAAATACACACAATCGTGTTTATCCTATTATGTCTCGACTTTTTACCCAAAATTTATATAAAGGCGTTATTTTAAATTGTTTCAATTTGGAAACTCCCTAAATAAATAAATTAATATTACTGCCATATTTCACAAAAGCTAAAAAAAAAAATCATGAAGATTATTATGTTATGCCACTTTTTGTCTTCTTTTCATTACTGATTAATTAGTGCAAATCAGATATATTAAATATTCATATTCGAAATGAAAAAGTTTTTATTTAATAATTTATAAGGCGAAGTAATCATTCCAAGTACATTAATATTAAGCTGTCATAAAATTTCGTTGAAAATAAAATGTTTATCATTCGTAATCTTCAACAAAGCGTTTCTTGTGACACGAAAATGAAAATAATCTTTATAGAAACGAAGTTAATTCCAACAGGTGTGCAGAAAATTAAAAAAAAAGAAATGTGGAAGTTCAAATATCAAAAATTGGATATTAATTTTCAGGCGTCACATAGTAAGGAGAACAATGCAGTCGGTTAAATAACACCCTTAAAATAACATTTAAAAGCCTTAAAATTTATAAGGGGATCCCACATGCTACGAATATCGACAAAAGTCTTTGAAATGGATTTAGAATAAATAATTGAATTTTCGAAATCAATATGGATTTTGGGGAGAAATGTTTTCATGCAGAAATGTAAAAAAAAAATTAATAAAGTAACGTTGCTAGAAAAACCGTGACGTCAAGATTCATGACAATGTTCTGAACAAAGTTGAATTTGCAGGAAGAAATAATCATGAATCGTGACGTATTGGGGACGTGGCTAATAAAATGACCGTTTTCGCAGGAATTCAAAATTACAAATTTAAAAATATTTTTTATGCTTCTTTTAACTGGCGAAATATTTTTTTTTTACGGGACAGTATTTTATCGATTTTAATTACTTTAAAAATGATTTAAAAAAAGTGATATTTCCCTTAAGTGATTAAAATAACATTTTATAAACTTTTGTATTTACTCCATCTTATTTTGTAAAAAAGTTCTTTATTTTTTATTTTTTGGGGTAGTGGGTTATTTTTGACGACTTGTTAATAACTCACTATTAGAAAATAAGAAAAAAAGTGGGGAAAATAAGAAAAAGGAAGATATTTCCCTATTGTATCTTTACGTTAGCGGGCCAAATGACAATTTCTTCCAACCAACCATATACAAATGGTTGTTTTTTTGTTTCAAAACGTCTGCAAAAAAATAAATAAATTGGAACTGGTAGTATGTGTATTTAAATTAATTTATTCAATTGACTGTAGTTTTTTAATGGGAACGAGATATCTGATATGGATTCTTTTCAGGTGGTTAAATGTATCTGGAAAAATGACCGGATGTTTTGCGTATTTGGGGTTGAACCTCGCAGAATGGAGTTTGTTTATTTGCTGATGTCAATAGCCATCAGCAAACATTTCATGGAACTGATGTTCGTTGACAATGTCAATAAAGGCAAGGTATAAAGTATAAGCACTCAAGTTTTATTAATTCTGTCTTGACAGGCCACATATTGTATTGTAATAAAATTTAGCAAGTATTTTATAAACAATGTTTTGAACATGTACACATGTTTGTATACAGGCTGAATTTCCTTACGAGAGAGTAATTAAGATTTAAATTACATACATAAAAGACATACTCATAACACAGTTGAATAAACTTACTGATATAAGAGGAAGTATTAAATTGAACAACTGTTTTCAGGCGTTGCTGAGTAGATGAAATAATTCAACTAGATGAATTTTACTTACATCGACAAAGGTTTTAGCTATTTCACTTTAAAAACGTCAACTCCAAATATTTATGATGCAATAGGAAAACATTAATATTTTTTTAAAATTATGAATAAATAAGGGTCTATGAACTGTCGAGTAAATTTTTTTTTTGTTGTACTTATTGGTCGGCCTAGTGGTGTAATGGTCAGCGCGTTTGCCTACCATGCAATAGGTCTCGGGTTCGATTCCCAACATGGTTGACATGAAATATTTTTTAATAGGGTGCTTTTACACTAGAATATTTCATAGTCTCTAGACTGGTACCTGAAGCGTAAGACTGATCACCTTACCTTCATGTAACAAAAATGATAAAGATACGCTGCGATTGACGTACCAATGCAGTGCCATATGCACCATTAGGTGTGAAAAGGGAATGATGATGATGTTGTACTTATTAGTAGCATTAAATTTACAACTTTAAATCCCCACGGAAACGGTTTATTGTATTGACCACACCCTTACTTCGTCACGATTCGGTTAAATTTTGACCGTAGTTTGTGACCGTTTAAATGACCGTCGTATATTATTCGTCACGAATCTCGACGTCATGATTGTCAAGGCCGATCTTGTTGCGTTTTCGTGAAGGCGTATTTCAAAACACACAATATCCCTAATAGTTTTGAAAATATAATTAATTTTGCTAAATCCATTTCACATATTTTTATCGGTATTTGTAGTAGATTTTTCACTGTTGGCCCTTAAAATAAGTATTTTTTTAAAAATTATTCAACAGATTGCCATTTTAGACATGGGAGTCTATTAATTACACATATTATGTAGAATATTCATTAATATTCCCCCTTTTGTACTCAGCGATGCAAAGGACACTGCATTTGCAAGCATATAAACCAAATGTACTGTATTTCTATTTAAATTTATTTCAAAAGAGAGAGAAATCATTTTTGAGAAAGGGAGATGGAAGTCTAGGCATTTACAGGGCTTATAGCTGGTCTCACCCACGTGATAAAAGTTTCAGCTCTTTTACTTCACATAAGTCAACAGATGGAATAGTTGAGGAAATGTGCATGTTCAATGTTACACAGTCTGTAAAGTGGCCACTTGAACCAGCCAATGACAGGTCATAAGCCCTGTAAATGCCTAGACTTCAATATTCCTTTCTCAAAAATGTTTTCCCTCCCTGTTGAAATAAATTTAAATATAAATAACTCCCTAGGGAGGAAATCCAGCCAGTCTGCAAGCATTTGGACATACTCAAACATTGTAATACTGTATTTCTATTATATATATTTTACATGAAAGTATGGCGATCAGTCCTATGCTTCTGTTGCCAGCCCAGGAACAATGAAATATTGCGGTTTAAGCAACCGATAATATTTCACGCCCGCCTTGCCAGTCATCGAACCTAGAACCTCAAAAATTGTAGGCGAACATGGTGGACTTATCTCTACTCGATTTTCTAATTCAGAATTTTTACAGCCATAGAGTCGAAAACACTCGTTCAGTGTTATGCTTCTATTCCACATGAAACTGTATTCTTCATCCACCTTGATATAAAGAGCATTATTCAGTAAGATTTAAAAAATGGGGTGAAAAATAAAAAATACATTTCCACTTACTTTTCCAGTCCTTTAAAAGCGTCGGACTCTATATTGATGAGTTTGTTCTCATACAGAGTTAGAATCTCCAAGGTGTCCAGCCCTTCGAAGGCTCGACCGTGTAGGGCGCCCACCTTGTTATGGTTCATATTAAGTATTAGCAGGTGGTGGAGGTTGTGGAGGGCTGCGGAAGGAACAACCCCCAGGGAGTTTTGCGACACGTCCAGCTGGGTGAGGCCTTTACCTGTGAAAGAGAGTGGCATTTTACTAAGGGTTGTGTTATTTTGTCCTTTGTAAAATGGCAAGGGAATATAAAAGAAATATACATCTTACGTACAAGTATACCCTTTTACTTTAATAATTATTTATGGACATTTTCATATTGTTCTTAAAAGATTATTGAAAATAAACAGAAAAATGATTTTTATGAAAATATCATAAAAATTCCTTTGTTAAATTTTATTTGACCAACTAACAATTTTGCCTAAGTAGTCAGGAGTATTTTGAAAAAAAAAAGTAAATATTTTAAATGATTAACGAGTCTCAGAGATGCCCACTTAGACAAAGACCCTCGTTGGGCAATTAAAACTTTACCAACGAATTTAATTAATATTTTTACCCAAATCATCAGCTTCCACTTTTCATTCGAGTTCAATAAAGTTAGTTTATTTATCTACAAAAAACAAAAAATCATCAAACATTCAAATATTTGAAATATTTTAAGCATGAGCTTTGTAGTTAAACATTTCAATAAATGTTTGTGAATATTTATACATAACCACTTCCCTAATTTTCTATGTCTACCGGTTCCGAAACGTACCCGTCTTTTCATCAGGATGCTAATTACACTCACATGTAAATCCACGCACCGGTACACGTGTTAGCTTCTAGAAGTATGTGTTCTATTAGCATTTTAGTTGTATATTTTTGTCCGTATTAGTTAAGCTACTGTTCTGGCAAAGATACAGGTACGTCTCTAAATCAGAAAATATAGAAAAGTTGATAAGTGGTTGCATACAAATTTTACTGACATTTAGAAACAATACTATTTTAGAAAACAGGATTTATTCAAAACTTGAAATTGAAGACCTTGTTTTAAAAATTCAAATGTCTCAAACTAATATTTTTTTAGGTGAGTGTTTAAACTTAATACTATGGTTTTAAAATAATTATTATGTCTTTGATGATGAAATAATTTTGTGTACTTTTTATGCACTGTATAAAACTTGAAAATTTTATTTTATTACGTAATTCAACAAAGATACATACTAGAAAACATACAATTCAAAAGCATTCGTCGATACAATTTTACATGCATGTATGTTCAATTATAGAACAACACAAAATAGATTCTCATTTTTTTCTTTTTACTACATTTTTGAAATCATTATCTAGAATTAAGTGCACTTATGTCGGTGAGATGAGCTACGTTTGACATTTGCAAAAAGAAGTCTTTATTTGAAAATGAATTATGTTTTGAAATCCAACCATACCTAGGTAGTCGAGGTACCTACTTAAGTTTAATATTTAACTATTAATAATTTTTGGTTTTGGAATTCAATCATTAACAAGTACCTAGGTACCTAATTATCAACAAAAAGATTTTTTCCAAGGTAGTAGCAGGCAAGCCAACGTTCGGGCAGGACAACGTCTGTTGGGTCCGCTAGTATTAAATAAAATGTCAGTGTAACATTTGCTGTTTTTAGACAATATTTGGACTTTTGTGGTTTTCAGTGCAAACTATGAAGAAATTAGCATATTTTTAAAAATAAAAATAGAAGTTTTTCAGGAACTTATGTAAAAAGAAACTCTCAATAAAAATATTATATTACAAACTATCTAGAACACATTTGAACTGTCAAACAATGAATGATAGTGGCGTTACATAGTAATACAAATGATAACTGAAGAATATTTTCCGTTCATTAAAAAAATTGATCTGGAAAATAATTGCTGTTCTCACAAAAACGCTTAATTTCAACAGATTTTTATATGATAGGTGATTTTGAGGTACCTATGGTTTTTTTTTAGAAATTTAAAAAAAAAACTACTGTATAACCTCATAGCCAGAAAATAATGAAATCTTAAAATATCATGTTTTATATATATTTCATTTAAATTATTTATTGACAATTCTTGATGGAATGTCATTGTAATGATGTAATAACATATATTTCCATATAAGTTATTAATTTATAAAAATACTTGGTACACTTCCATTTATTTATTTTGACCAATTAGCGCTTTCACCCTCTAATGAGCATTTTCAGACTGGTGAATATTATACAGTGTAAGGGTAATTTATATAAAACTTAATATTATCTTAAGTGTAGGTACATTTAAAAATAAGTTGAAAAACATACAATACGCAACATTGCAATGGAACAGAGTGAGACAAATTATTGAAACATGTGTTGGCGGCGGTGTACTTTAAGAAAATATTCTATTATTTGAAATATATTTATTGTTTTATTACAATGTACAGGGTACAACTATGGGGGCTAATAAGGGTGAGTTTTTAAATTTTATCTGCTGATTTATTAAAATTCTATCACTATTATTAAGATAATATTTAGTTTTATATAAATTACCCTTACACTGTATAATATTCACCAGTCTGAAGATGCCCATTAGAGGGTGAAAGCGCTAATTGGTCAAAATAAATAAGTGGAAGTGTACCAAGTATTTTTTAAATTAATAACTTATATGGAAATATAAGTTATTACATCATTATATATAAATATCAATTTTGGACATGCGTTTTTTTTTTCGAACTAGGTCTTCAACACGATCCAATGAGAGAAAAAAATACAAAATGGTTACCAAGTATTGATGAGGAAAATCAAAATATATAAAACCACTTTCGTTGTAAAAAACGTTAATGTTGAGGTTCGTAATATAAAATGAATTTTAATAGATTTCAATCAATGATATATTTCACGATAAGTCATAAAATATTTAATCATGATAAATTTTGGATTCGTGTATTAGATGTCGCTATTAGTAAAACAAAGAAGTCACGGTATATTAATTAATTATTAATTCAAAAGGGTTTTGCTAAAATTTAGGAAGCAACTCTTAGGAAAATAGGTGCAAAGGTTTTCACGGTCACTGTTATCAATATGTTTCTTTTTTGGGTGATACCGCGTGTGTTGGATTTGTTCCGACATTTCGGCTACCATTGCAGCAGCCATTTCAGGGTAAACTGAATGACTCCTGCAATGGTAGCCGAAACGTCGGAACAAATCCAACACACACGGTATCACCCAAAAAAGAAACATATCGACAACTCTAAGGAATACATTGAATGAAAAATTTTCAAGTTAAAAATATCCTGAGATGTCTGATCGAAAGCAAAAATATGTTACAATATTTTAAAAATATTTTTATTGAAAAATGAAACCTTTTCCGACTTGACACTATTATAGTTATTATTTTACCAGCTTTAATGTTTGTCAAAAAAAAACCCTTTTTGTATTCAATAACATGATATTTTCTCTAAGATAGGTGCCCAAATTATACGCTAACGTAGGTTTATACGCTAAATTGTAATTGCTACGGATTGAAAAAAAATCATTATGATGTATTTTTTATTTATTATTTTAATTGTCTTCAAAGGTGTAAAAAATTATCATAATCTTCCTTATGAACTAAAAACTATTAAAAATAATATATCAATAAATAAATTTAAAGTTAATCTAAAGAAATTTTTTGAACTCGTATAAAAACAACATTTTATTTTAATTAGTATGAATGTTTTTTTGTTTTTATGTTTTTTTCTTTATTGACTTTATTTTTCTTTTTGGTGTACTCGTATTTAGAATTATATAAACTCTTTCAAATAAATAAATAACTTATATTTATAGGTGTAAAAAAAGTTTAAAAAAAATCTTTCATAATAAAATTAAATAATTTATAGGTGTAAAAAAAGTTAAATAAAATCTTTCATTTACATTTCAATTATGGTAAACTTACTTCAAAATCATAATTAGAGCAGTATTTAATTATCACTTTAATTGACGCACGTTAAAATATTTTAATTTCCGAAAAAAAACTCAACACGCGATTTTAATTTCGTAACTGTATTCACTAACTGGTTAATATTTTAAACGAAATACAGTCGTAAAACAGTAAAGTATTCTTATGGTAGTAAAATTGAAAATTTCCAAATGAACTTGCAGAAGGAAATTAATTCAATAACCGTATTTCCTAGCAGTTAAATATTTTGCGCTGTAAACCATTTGTAAAATTACGGTTCAGTTTTATCACGCCTGCCCTCAAAATAACGACCCCGTTTAACCTCTATATTCATAGTTACGTGACTGTTGAAACATGAACCTAACATTTCTGTTAACCTCATAATAGTATCAAATCTCAAAGTGATATCGTTTTATTTTAAGGCTGCGAAATTGATACTCTCGTACGTAAAATGTTTTTAGATAATGATGATAATTTAGTTTGTGTAATCTAATATACATTTTCTTGTAGAAAAGACTAAGATATGTAAAAATCATACAACTCTCTTAATTTTTAGATTTTTATTCATTTTTACCTTAGCTTTCTCTCTACGCAAGGCACAGATCTAATAGAAGTATTTTTTGGGCAGTAATTCCTCATTAAAATAAATTCGTCACTCATAAAACACACACAATAGTTCGGTAGTCAAATGGCAGAAGGGACCATCTGTAATTTTCAAAAATGTTCAGGAGAGCTGAAATAAGACTTAATTTCATGACTTTAATCCACAAACTAAAATATTTTCAAGTTACTTTTCAATAATAAAATACCATCCTAACTAACGCTGTTTTTTTTTTCCTTTTTCCATGTTTATTTACTGAAATATTAATTTAAACTTTTGAAAACTAAAACACAGAAAAAAATACAGATGGTCCTTTCTGCCATCTGACTACCGAGTTGTTTATGTATATTTTTTGTTAAGTTTTTTTTTTTTAAAGGAATGACTCCTAAGCCTTTATTTAAAGGCTTGTCAGCAGCTGGGATAGAGGGGATACGGAAGGAGGTAATGAAAAATACACCACAACACCCACACCAATTGAGAAAAAATCTATCTTGGATTTTTTTCTTGCATCTGGCGGGAATCGAACCCGCGACGCCAGTTTCACAATTGGCCGTCGAACAAACTGCGCCACGGCGCTTGTTTAAGTAATTTGTGCATAGGTTCCAATGAAGTCATAAAGATGAAACAGCGATGAGTTTATTCGAAAACTGTAAATTATTAACACAGTTTGACATTCACGGGCTTGGCGGATTGACGATCACAGGTTTTGTTTTAATACTGTCGAATGAGATTTATGACCATATACTGGACTTTGGCAAAGAGAAAACATATGGTGTCTAGATTTTGCTTTAGCACTTCCTTCACAGTAACCGTAGATAAAACCATAAGGAAGTTTATACGTCAGGGCCCGACGTAGAGCGCGCATTTGTATTAAGTTTTAAGATAGTATTATGCAACTTATAACTTGCATTCCGTCAAGAATAATCACAGGAAGGCTAAGCGATGAGCTTTCCAAAGCATGCATGGAAGCGGCAGTTTGCAGCTTAGGCAAAACTCCATGGGATAACCCTTTTGGAGTGCTGAGAGTCATCTCCCAGTACCAGAACTGTTCTAAAGTGCATGTAAGTGGTCTGGGAGCTGAGAAGATGAATTTTGGGTTGAAAAGAAAATGTCTTGTACCACGACAGTTCCAAACAAGGAAGCGGTATGAGACCTGAGATAAATGATTCTGCCTTCTAGGGATGATGCATGACCTTTTGTAGGTAAATCTGGTAGTGATGATGATGTACTTCAGGCTATTGCGGGGGATGAGGCGCGCAGGGTTAGCTAGTCAGCTGCGATGTTAGAAGAGTGACGTTGTGCGACCGAGACAGCGATACATGGGAAAAAACTCGTAGGTACCCGTTTCGGCCTCACGGTTCACACTTCAATAATTGACGCTAGCAGATGACAATCTTCAGTTCAAATGCGCAGAGCATCGAAACATTTATTTGAACTCTGCCAAATTTGGCCATCACCAATCGACTTTACTGCGCATCTGTGGACATACATTTTTTTTGCCTGCATCTTTATATTTCCATGTTTTTTTGTCGAGGTATCATTAACCGAAATTTTATTCATTATTACATTTACTTTTACTCATTTTTACATGTTTGTATTTTCTTTGCCAATTCCAGCAAATATGTTTATTTTGATTTTTTTATTCACCCATTTGAACACCCTTTGACTATCTTATATTCTCCAAAAATATACAAAATACTTTAGAATTTCAAAGATTTTTTTGAACCAACTTCAACTAACTCAAACATCTTTTTAAAAAATTTAATAATAATTTATTTTTTAAGTTCAACTGTAAAAAACTCTACAAAGAAAAAGTTTTTTTAGAATAAACTGCAAACAATCGTGTTTTATTATTTTTAAAATTTTATTACGGTGAAAAGTTTTTTCATTAATGGCCGTTTTAAATCGTTTTAATGTTCGCTTAAGCACTAGATTGAAAGCACCCCTAGACTTAATGTTCAATGATTATGAATTGGGTGCACATATTTCCCCAGTTTCACCCATAACCAAGCAAGTGTACCAGCTAAAGGCACGCAAGCAAATTATTCTGTAGCTGTGAAATCTTTGCTACGAAACTCACTCGTCCGAGTTATTTTTTGCCATAACTTTGGTTTGCGGTGGATTTTACTTGAAATTCATGCGCAAAGTTAAGTGCATTTTTTAGAGTTCTTTTGAGTTGAAATTTATGAAGTGCCTTAAAGTTTCGAACGAATTTCAAATGAACTCGTTTTATCCGTGAAGAAAACTATGAACGGCGGTAATTCACGAGAAAATAAATTATTAATGAACAAAAAGTATTTAAAAAAGAATTCATCTTTTTCGGCAGCTTTTTTCATCATTATTCCCCTGTGCGCACCGGACACTTAATTGGCACATTAAATGCAGCATATATCGATAATCTGTTACGCGATGATAAGGTGATCGGCCTTACGCTTCAAGTTTCAATCCAGGAACCTGAAATAATGCAGTGTAGTACTACAATTTCAGTCAATGTCAATTTCATGTCAACATTCCCAGGAATCGAACCGGGTACCTCAAGCGCGGTTGACTAACGCGCCAACTTGAAAGCACTCGTCCAGGATTCTGATTCTATTCCGTACTTAGAACTGTACTTTTTATTTGCTCGGACACATACTAAAATATCACAGCATTTTATTATTTGTTCAATGTGCCAGTTTCCATATAGGTATGTATTAAAAATTAAAGAAAAGTTTAATTTAAATATTTGTCTCAATGAGAAAGTTTAGTGGACTATCAAACTATGCCAATTTTTTTTTATGTTTATTTTCTTCATCGCTATAATTTGTTGTTTTTTTTGTTATTTTAACATCACTCCGCCCGTGACGTCACTGATGTCGGTGAGTTAGCTTCCCGGAAATTCTATCATGACACTATCATTGGTTGATTCGAAAGAAATGGTGACATAATTCAAAGTAGTCAATTTTTATAAAAATCTTTTTTTTTCATACAGTTTCATGCATAATACCAAGACTAAATCATTTTTTATATACAATTTCCCATAGCACGGAACTCCCTCATTGTTTATCTCTTCTTCTTCTTCACCATAATTGCTCTGTAAAGATGATGAAAAAATATTTTTGGCAGTAGGTATCTATAATTGTCGGCCTCGTGGTGTGGTGGTCAGTACGTTTGCTTACCATGCAAGAGGACTCGGGTTCGATTACCGATATAGTGGACATGAAGTATTTATTTAAAAAGGTGTTTTACACTATAATAATTTGTAGTCCCTGGTCCCTGGACTGGTATCTGAAGTGAAAGACTGATCATCTTACATTCATGTAACAAAAATGATCACGATTCACTTCGATTAGTGTACCTATGTATATCACCTAATGGTGCGGAATAGGAATGATATGATATATATGGTCCCAAATGAGTTTCTTTAATAACTTCTGGGAACATAATATGTACTTTTGGATAATTTGTTTTAAGTAGGTATATATAAAATTATTCTTTTAGTCAAAGGTCGTGCAGGCTCATCTGTCACACACAAATAATACAAAAGATCAATTTTTGGTATGACTTTTTCAAGTTTCATGTTCATTTGACGATTAGGGGATGTATTGCTTCCTTCATAATTTAACCCAGTAAGCTAAAACTGAGAACAGATAGTCAAATAAGCGTCGAAATCAAAAGATACGAAATTTGAATTCAATATTTCAAATGACGTGTTGACCTTTTTTACTTATTACCTCTGCACGCGATCTGCGTCTGACGGGACGCGGCATTCAGTGTAAATTCGAATTTATATCCCATTTTAATTTTCTGTCAAAATTTTAAAATGAGTCAAGATTATTATTTTATTACCATTATTTATTTACCCCTAAAATCGTTTTGAAGACAATATTTTCTTTAAATGTTACCTCAAAAGTAATTTTAAAGATAATAATTTAAATTTCATTTAAATGTTTAATTTTCTAATGTAATTTGCAATATATTATGATACTGACATTATAATCGAAATGCAGTATTTATTTTAATAATTTCAAATCTAGTATTCCAGCATAAAGCGTATAAAAAATATTTTAAACGATTTCAATTTAGTTAAAAATAATTGACAGCTTGGTATATTAAATATACAACCTTTGTGACTTCGAATAAGAGAAACGGAATTTTTCCGTTTGGCTTAGACAATAAACCTTGAATAATTTATTAAATTTGGTATTATTATGTAAACTATTGACAACGCCGTCATATTTACATAAAATAATAAACCAAAAAGTAAATACAATGGACTATCTATTTCCGATATCTGTCTTTCTATATCATAACTCCATTGTTTTGGTTAAATCATTTAATTTGTCTTAATATAAAACACAAGAGATTTTTCCCTTGGAATGCAGATCGATACATTGTTTTTAAAAATAAATATTTGCGATGTTTTGAGTATGTCTAAATGCTTGCAGACTGGCTGGATTTTCTCCCTAGGGATGTGTTCATATTTAAATTTGTTAAACAGAGAGGGAAAACATTTTTGAGAAGGCAGAATGGGGAATGTTACACAGTGTGTAAAGTGGCCACTTAAACCAGCCAATGACCAATGTTTTCTCTCTCTGTTGCAACTAATTAAAATAAATATTTGCGTTCGAATGATCAACAGAAGTATTTAAATTTTAATTCCATTTTCAACGAAATGTAAATAACTCACTTTTAGGAAATAAGAAGCAAATTTGAGTTAGAGTGGGATTCGAGCCGCGGACCTCAGATTCGTTAGTCCGCAATAGATTTTGAAACAATATTTTAAGTTTGCAGACTGGATTTTGACCCCTAGAAGTCATCAAAATTAACAAATTACACCAGGGATGTAGAACATTTATTGAAGTCTAGGTATTAACAGGGCTTATGACCTGTCATTGGCTGGTTTGAATGGCTACATTTTACACTCTTACTTTTATTTGACAGAAAAGAGCAGTAATTTTGGTTTAGATATTAGAGTAATAATTTAATAGAGTCGCCCATACGCAGAAAAACCATTCTTCGATTATTGACCATACACTTAGATACATATTATAGCAATACGAAGGGCCGTAGCGTTAAAAATTGCGAGCGCAAACCGTAACCGTCCATAATACGTTTGTTGTTGAACAAAAAGTTAAAATCAAATCAAATAATTGAGAACGCTTTTTTTTCCATGCAATAGAACTTAAAGGCTTCTCTAGAGAATTATTACTCTCAAGTTTCAATACAACTTACCAATTGAACTTAGAGAAGATTCCTCAACCACCGCCAAGCTGCTGTTGTGAATTGTTAGGTGACGAATATCCAGACCGAGGAATATGAATCCTTGGAGTTTCGGAAGGTTGTTATGGCGCAACTTCAAGTAGAATATTATTGCTGATCGACCTTTCAATGCAGCCATTGCTCTGAAAAAAAAAAACTCATTATTAAACATTAAACATCAACCGCAGTGTATTCAACACGAAATTCTTCAAAGGTTTTGCACAAATTAATATTTAACCGTATAAATGCCAATGATATCCTTGCTTAGATAAACCTTAATGTACCTCTCCGTAACTTGCGTACCAATCCTGTCTTTGCTGTGAGAAATTATAAAACTAACATCGGATTCTTTTCCCCTCTACCGAGGACCCTCAGAACAGTGAACAAAATCTCACTAAACGGCACTGTCGATGTGTTCCTACAGCAAGGGCAGGCATTTAAGAAGCAAGCGGAGTTGTCTCTCCTGACTCGCGACGTCACACTTCCCATTTCCGCCTATATTATGCCATATTTATACCTTTTGTAAATTTAACTTGACTTTAAGGCTATTTAGATTAATTATTACTCATTATTGCCAATCTATTATGGCTTACTTAAGCCTGTTGATTGGCTTAAAAAAAATTGATTGAAAACTCATAAATTAATAGAATATTTTTACACACTTAAAATACAAACAATTATTTTAGCAAAATATTACTAAAACAATTTGAAAAACAAGTTATGAATAAAGACTATAAAAATAAAAACTTAATAGTATCGTGTCGACTTATCGTCATCATCATTACTACCCCCCCGCACCTAGTAATGCATATGGAATTTTATTATAACTCCAATTGCAACATATCTACAAGTTTTACACTTCGGGTGCCAGTGCAGGAATAATTAGTAATTTTAGCAAAAAACTTTATTGTAAAACAATATCACAGATCGCCCTACAATAAAATACCTAAAAAGCAAGGTAAGCAAGCGCGCCAAACACTCCACTCAATTATCTTCACTCAATTTTCTTTATAAGATTTTTTACTTGAGGTGTATGTATGTATCTAGATAATATTTTTAGTTTAACCATCCAAAATATGGATAGTCAAAGTGGTTCAATGAGAAGTATAAGAACTTAAAATTATGTTGTTACAATAATTATATACATAAATATGGGATATAATGGATGTAAACCTATGTATTAAAACATGGTATTTTGTATAAGGGAATGCCTACCCAACCACTATACTATCCTAAATCTTCGGGCGTGATTAACTCTATTATCAGGGGTAAGATCTTTCTTGGGCTCTCGATACAAAACTGTTACACAAGTGCAAACAAAAGACAACGTAAGAAAATATAACAATATGTAGTTAATAAAAAACAAAGGAATTTGATAGTAACAAGTTTGTTTAATTACGGAAAATACATCCGAAGCTGAATTATATTTGAGTGCAAAATTCCTAAAGACCATTGTTCCAGATTTGATGCGATGGCGGACAATTTAAGAGTATTTGACTGAACTTTTCAACTATGTATTTGATAAATGAAGATGAGACTGCGATGCTTAGATGTTTGTCTATCATTTCAGCAAGGGGGGGAAAAGGGAAAGTCCCCTACCATGACACTCCCTGAAATTACACGTACACCGGTGGACATCATAGAAAGTGCAGGTGAAAACGCACCCTGAAATTATATTTCATAGGACCTACAGGGGACAACTAAGGGTCGTAACAAACCACGGTTTGTTGCAGTGCTCCCCAGAAACTTTGCGAGAGTTCGTAGATTAGATGAATGGATTTTCGGGAAATAGGCTAATGCGAATCTCAAGAAGCTCAAGCCCAAAGTGTTGACGTAATAATACTGTAAAATGATAATGTATTACTCATTAATCCACAATATATTGAAAAATTCACGAGTAAACACCCGTACATTCACGGCACTCGAGAAAATTTATTTATTTATTTTATTCACAATATATTTATTCAACATTTATTGAGACACAAATCCAAACTCCAATGAATCAAAGTTCTGTGTTTAGTTGGAATAAATATCTGAAAAAAACATGGATAATACTTCAAAACATAAGTTCCTCCATTAGGTCTATGGAGTTTGAATCAATTGGTCGGACAAACGGAGATGTTACTTGCGTGGAGATACCCAGATCCATGCCCTAAGGGAGTATATGAAATCAGGCAATAAAGAATATTAATAATTGTGCAAAGAGAACAGTCATTTACTTTAGCAGGTTAAAGAGGTCTGTGCGAAAAACTTATCAATTTATTACTGAATCAGGGACTTTGCGACCAGTAAATGAAATCAATCTAAAATATTGGTTTTCCAATCAGTGGAAAATCAATGGCCGTTAATTTAAATGCATAACGGAAAGTTATTAAATAAATACTTGTTTATAACTCAACGGATTTAAATAATACTAATATGGTTCAGATAGTATGATAGTTTACAAAAGTAGCGAGGATCAGGAAAATATAATGTACATATGTGTAAAATAATTCAGTCACATAAATATCCTCCGTATCAATAGCGGTTTCAGCTCTTTTACTTCACAAAAATGTGGATGTTCAAATATAGGAAGAAAGCTAAATGTTACACTTTGTAAATTCTCTACTTATACAGCTAGGGACAAATTTTCAGCCCTGTACTTATTCCTTTTTTTATAATTATTTCAATTTTAGTTGTAAGATGTTAATCTTAATAACTCCTCAGAGGTAATTGATTAAGTAATAAAATTGCTGAACTTAACTAGATGTTTTTCCTTGTACCACAACAGGCCAGGAGGCCTATAATTTATTATTAAACATCAACCGCAGCGTACCAAACAAAAAAATATTGCAATGAATGCCTCGACACGGGTTGTGCCCAGTGAGGTATTCATATTTAAAAATAATGTGTTATGTAAAACGTGAAATAAAAAATAAATGAAATAAAATTAAATTAAAATAAATATTCTACTAAAAAATCACTAAAACAGTTTGTATTGCAAGTTATTTATAACTTTTATTTATAATATTTATAAAATCTATAAAAATATAAACTAAACATTTCCGTGTCGACTTATCACCATCATCATCATTACCCCCCCGCACCAGTAGTAGTAAACAGCTCAGAATATCAGGCTTGTAAAAACTCAGATTATTTTTTTTGTTCTCCCGGGGAATTGAACCTGAAACCACCTGCGTGAGATAAATAGCTTACTCTATCACACTACGAAGGCCGCCATTTTAGAAACAAGAGATAAAAGCAAAAGTGCTTTTCTTTGTACTCTTTTTTATGTACTAACTTTAATTAAAAAGTAAATAACTTTAGCCGGCTAGGTAATGATTCAAATTAATTAATATATTTTTTTACCTGTATTTAAAACAGTAACCGAAAATGAGTTTAAATAACCAATTCAAAATAAACATTGAAAATTATTTTTCTGTACATAATATTTTCTTCCATTGGTTGTGAAGATCCTTTCAATAAATTTCGTTTTTTATTTTCTCATGTGTGTCGAATCTATAAAAATATTACTACGAACCCAAAAAAATAATTTCATCTACAAAATGTTGTCCCTTCGAATTCTCGTAATAAAAAGTCGTGATGTTATATTTTTTTCTCCTATAATAAATAAAGATGATCGTGAAGGTTTTCCTCCACACATTTTACTTCAATATTTTTTTATTGAATGGCTTTCAAGTTGAACTAACGGGTATATGTAATGTTAAACACATGAATAAATACTTGGGTAAAAATATTTGGGAAAATGCTTTGTGTAAATTATGCAAATACTTTGGTAAATAAATTTTTGACTTAGGGAAATCTGTTCTAAGATTATTATTTTATTTTATTTTATTCTATTTTATTTATTATTATTTTATTTTTTTTGCACCACAACAGGCCAGGAGGCCCAATTACAGTGGTAAATCACATCACAGAACACCCAGGCTTGAGAAAAATCACATTTTAATTTTTGTGTTCTCACCGGGAATCGAACCCAGAATCTTCCGTGCGTGAGTCAAGTTATCAAATGATTGGATCATCAATAACATTTCTATATTTACAATAGATGGGTTAGGAGTTTTTTGAAATAATTATTTTTATATTTAATTTTTTTGTTTGGTTTAATCACTGGGGTATATCGTGGGCATAGAATTAAGAATAGTCCAGAAACCGCTTACGCACATCAAACAGAAGGCGACTAAACTCCTCATAAATAAGTAGGTTTACGTTTTGACCCATTAGTGTCTTTGTAGATGTCGCTCAGTACGCAACTCCTGATTCAAATTTAACCATGCCGTGTTGTGTCCTTTTTAAGTGTAGAAATACTGCTAGGATCTTTAAAAAAAAGGATGCAATCACATTTCATGTGTAATTATCAAATAAATTTGTATGTCACAAATGCATTATTTAAAAATTCAATTATTTTTTTATTTGTCAGATTGTCAAAGAAACAAAATGGAAATATTGTTTGTGTTGCCAGGGTAGTAAACTTTTTTTACCCTACTTTGCTCATATAAAAAGAGAAAAAATGAAAATTGAACCTCGGATTAAACAACGCCGTGTTGGACATTTGACCGACATTTTCTTTAAAACATAAAGTATTATTAAACATTATATAAAAATAATTGTTTTATGTAAAATAAAATTTGTCTAATATTTTAAGTTTAAAATTAATTAATTCAATTACTCTTATTAAATGACCCTTTACTTATCTCCTCTGTTGTGTCAATCAATGTTTCCGAGTGCACAATAAAATTTAAGAAAAATTAACAAATTGTTTTTTTTTTACCTTACATTTGTGTTATTGTTATATTCTTCGCGATCTGGCAATATTACGCCATGACTTCAAGTATGCGCGCGGCGAAAGTGTTTCATTTTTTTATTGTATGTATTGTTTTTTTTTATGTTGATAAAGGTTTTATTTTTTTAAAAAAGTAGTATTATTGCAACATTAAAACTAGGGTTTAGTAGGTAGCAATAAATATAACGCCGAACATTTCAAATGCATTATACACAATATATATGACGAGTAGTATATAATTCTCTGCTGTCTCGCAGCAGTCTCCCGTAATGGTCTCTTCCTTTAGACAAAATCCAAACTCGTACGTCATTTTTGCTATGCACTCACTTGTTGATGTGTATCGGGTCCGTGAACTCGCACAACAGGTCCAAGCCGTTCTTCTTCACGCTGCACGAGCAGGGCGCGATGTCCGCGTGCGGCGGGCACTGCTGCGCCGCCTGCGGAGCCGCCCTCGGGCACAGCGCGCCCAGGGCGGCCAGCGCCAGCCACCACGCCAGCATGCTGCTCGCGCCGCTACTGCCCGCCACGCCCGCCCGCCGTCGCGCCCATCGCACGGCGCGGCCTCCGCTGGGACTGTAAACGAAAATGACTACGTCAACCTATGCTGTATTTTATTTTAAAAGATTTACGGACCAAGTTCAATTTAAACATCTTTATTATAACGAAAAAAATCGTATACAGTAACATAAAAGCAGATACGAAACAATAACAAGAAAAGACAATGGTAAACAAATAAGGAGCAACCTCAAAGTAATAATGAATATGGTAAAGCCTTATCTCTATGTTTCATAGAACGGAAGCGTTTTGTACCATAAAACCATAAAACATGTGAACCATAAAAAGCCGTATTTCAATTTATTTAATATTATTATTACTAACGGCCGTAGCCAATTTGTAAAAACAAAATAAGTTTAATACAAAGTTAATGAACAGAAAAAAAACATTGTTGATTGTTATGGTTAAACTCAATAAAAGTAATGTAAAGTAAAAACGAATAAAAAAGTATAGTAAAACAGTGAAGTAAAGAAGCAAAGTAGCAAACAAGAGATGCATTTGAAGTTTGTAAATCTTACATTATTAGGAACACAAATTCAGCAAAAATAAATATAAAAAGACCTTAATGTTGGTATAGTATATAAACATAATAAAATATAGATTTGTTGCAGCAGAGAGGGAAAACATTTGAGAAGGGAATATGAAAGTCATAAAACAAACAATATATAATTCACACAAGTTAACAAATGGAAGAGTTGAGGAAGTGTGGATGTTCAAACATAGGCAGAATGGTGAAGGTTACACAGTATGTAAAGTGGCCACTTAAACCAGCCAATGACAGGTCATAAGCCCTGTTAATGCCTAGACTTCCAAATTCCCTTCTTAAAAAAAACAGAGAACTGTTGCACCTAATTCAGATCTAAATGACTCCCTTGCGAAGAAATCCATTCAGTCTGCAAACATTTGGACATACTTAAAACATTGTTGAATTTAAACAAGTAATAAAATCTGCCATAAATTAATATTAAATCCAATCATGATGGCACTTAAAAACGTTTTAATTATAATTTTGATCTTTTGCTTCTCAAATGTATTGATCAATAATAAATTATGGGATCCAGTTTGATTATAAATATAAGGAATTTAATGAGATTTGTTTTTTTTTTAAATTTTTTTAATTAACTACTTGCTCGACAATGTTTGAGTATGTCCAAATGCTTGCAGACTGGCTGGATTTCCTCTCTAGGGAGTTATTCATATATAAATTAATTGCATCAGAGAGGGAAAACATTTTTGAGGAAGGAACATGGAATTCTAGGCATTTACAGGGCTTATGACCTGTCGTTGGTTGGTTTAAGTGGCCACTTTACAACTCTTTCTAGAGTTGAGAAAATGTGGGTGTTTAAACATGGGCAGAATGCTGAATGTTACACAGTGTGTAAAGTGGCCACTTAACCAGCCAATGACAGGTCATAAGCCCTGCAAATGCCTAGAATTCCATGTTCCTTCCTCAAAAATGTAAAGCCCTGTAAATTCTTAGACTTTAAAATTACCTTCTCTAAAACTTTTTATCTCTCTGTAGCAATTAATTAAAACAATTTTCTCACATACGAAGGTACTGGTTGGGGCTGGAGTGTTCCGTAATGCGTCCGTATTCTAAGATAAAATTCAAGGTGAGGTAAGTATTTTCTAATCTCGTATTCAGAGAATAACTTGAAGGTGAGGACAGTAGAATGAACTTTCTTCACCTTCAATCATGTCTGAAAATACGGCCGTTAAACACCAAACATAACAGAGATGATACGTGGACTTTTAGTCTAATGCTTAGTAATTTTGGGTAAAAGGTTTCAGTTACATAATCAATAGGTTCATGTAAAATAAGTTTAAATATAGATAAAATGTTGATAAAGATTCGTTTTGTGTTAATATTATAAGAATGTAATTAAAATATATCAAAATGTTACTAAATAATCTGGAAAATATAACTCAATAAAAAAACCTAAATGTAATCTATTTTGTAGTTTAAAGGGTAAAATTTAAATATCATACCTCATTGGCTTCTATTTATACAAATTTAAGCACATTTTGAAGTGTAATATGATTATGTTGATGGCTTTTCTCTTACGTACATAAGTACCTTTTGAGTCAATTTGAATAATTTATGTTTTCAAGTTTCCAAATAAGTACAATATAATTTATAATTACGGCACGTATCATAAGCACGTCTAAGGAAGCAGTTTATCGTGTTTTATAAGTATAATGAACGCTTTGTTCAAACATGCGAAAGCATCTAAATTCTTTACGTTAGTTGTTTTCCTTAAGTAATCGATATCAAAACGTGACTAGAATCATCAAAAAACATTATAGCGTCCTTTGAAATCAATAGAACAAGCTGCGTTTGAAACAATACTAATCTTTTCGTTTTTAAAGATATGTGTACATTGGTATTTTTGTACTGTTTTATGTTAAGGTTAGATCTAAGAAGAGGCAGTGTCCATTGATTTATTTTTTACCATGATATTGTTAAAAAATAACCACTCTTAAAAATGAGTTTTTCAGCAAATTGGCTTATAATGAGCATTACAATTATACATAGTAATTTTAGGACGTATTATAAAAATATGCATACATTTTAAAGATATTGCCCTAATTTCACAAAAATATCAATTGCAGTATCGGAACGTTTAGGGTGTATTGGTGAAATAACGGTATTTTCAGATTACTGATAACAAAAATGTGA
Source organism: Micrasema longulum (assembly GCF_059751315.1). Classification (NCBI taxonomy): domain Eukaryota; kingdom Metazoa; phylum Arthropoda; class Insecta; order Trichoptera; family Brachycentridae; genus Micrasema; species Micrasema longulum. The sequence goes on from NW_028278819.1 coordinate 304,098, forward strand.
AAATAAGATAAGAAAAATACTGAATATTATAACGGCGTACAACGTGTGTTAAAAAATGTTGTTTTTTGAGACTTAAATATTAGTTCTCTTAGTGAAATAAGATTTTCAAATACTCGTGTATTTGACAAAAATAAAAAACCTTTTTTGAAAAGCTAAAATATATATTTTTTTAATAATGAAAAAATGGAAAAATATCATTTACACAAATGTTTACATTCTAGGGCCTTTTTAGTCGTAAATAAACATATAAGAAAGTATGAAGCAAATGGTGGCTAAGCGGGGTGGGGAGCGAACCTTAATTATCTTGATCCGCTGTCGGCGACACTGCTTATGGAATACAAAGCTATCATTATTTTTTTATTTTTTTATATATCTGTTTATTTCTCCCATTATAATATTTGTTTATGTATGTTGAAATATCTGACGTAAACAAACTTCAAACAATATTTCAGCTTATAAATTTGACACACTAAGTAAAGTAATTTGTCATTTAAGAAGAATGATCCTATTAAAACGCGCTGAGCCAAGAATATAAAGTCCAGCGTCTCCTACAAATCGGTACAGGAAAAAGCTTTTCCAGGGAGATGTCTTAGTGAAAAGCAGGAAGATGTTTTTATGTTCTCACCCAAAATGGTAGGAAATTTCCCCCCGTATCAAAGGGATTCCTAAATACGTCAAAAAACTCCTGCTTTTTACCTTCATAACAAGAATGTTTGAATATAAATCAAATAATACGGGAACAGGTGAGGATAAGAAAAAACACTCTTATAACATTGGGGTGAATGTCCCCTTCTGTATATTACCTTCGCATTTTTGTACGTTCAAGGGTCCCCATAAATAAAATAACATCGTTGCTAGGAATTCACGCTACGCTAGCCTCAAAAACAAATATAATTGATTACCAAGAGGTTTTCTACACAATGTAATTAAAGTAACTTTTCATTTAAAGGGATGAAATAATATTTAGAATTGATTTTACGATCGTTCAAGCCTTCATAAATAACGCACGCTTAAGAAATGCTGGTTTGAAATATCGACTGTCTTAGTTCTTACTTTTACTATATAATTATATATTTTTAAATGGCACATCATAATAGGTAAAACCCGTTTAAAAACTCCCCACTAGCGACCAGGTTTTGTTGTGACCGATATCGTCTAACAAAACCTGGTCACTGGTGAACAATAAACTTTAAATTAAAGGCGGTCAAAACACAAAACGCATTTTACTAATTGTAATAATGAGACAACAAGAAACGTCAGAAAAGTAGCTCAAGGCATTAACAAAAATAGAACATTTTAAAAATTGAAAATAAACACAAATTTTATTGTTTTTGTATTGAGTGAAGTATGTAAATGGCCAAATTTACGCCGTATAGCTCTAGTAACGAATAAATATGTAATATTTTTGCACTTTTATTTACCGGTTTTTTTTTATAACGCATTCAATTCTTATCCGATAATGTTTATTTATTTCTCAATTTGAAGACAGTTTTTTGGAAAACGGTTAAAGCGAAAGAAGGTGATATTTAAAAATCATTTTTCACGTAGAAGTTCATTTTCAACAGTTCATTCAGAGAGCGAAACACGATTTTCATTGCGCTAACGCGAAGTGGGATAGATATTATATGAAATACGAAATAAAATATGAAACGAAGGCATGACATGCCAAGGGGTTAGTGTTAATTTCGTTAAAACGTTCAATCTATTATTTTGTATTTCTTTTCAATTTATACATTCAACTAATGTGCTTGATAATATCACAATGATTGATTTTCCCTTTGTTCATAAATATGAATATTTCCGACAATCATATAAATGTAATTTCAGTTCGCATCAGTAATCGAGAGTTTTGATCAATTTCATGGCAGGAGCGTTCAATAATTCAATAACTAATAATCATATTAATTTTTGGGTACATATACCAGCGTACAGTTTTATTATTTATTTTTTGAAACATACATTCAACAATTATTAAATTACACATTTAAGATATGGCTGAAAAAAGACCAGCAAAATTTCTACGTAAATAATTTGAATGAAATAATGGTTCATTTTAAATGTGTGTGTACGAGGGTTGTGTAAAAAATAAGGTTCAAGATTTTTTTTCAGGTTCCAGATTTTTTTTTTTTAACTGAAAAATACACCATTGAAAAACTAAATTTCTTAACTATTTTTCAACATAATCACTAGATTTTTCAACTCATTTTTGATGACTATTAATTGACTTTTGGAATCCAGCTTCAAAGAAGTTAGTTAAGAAATGTACATATATATGAACAAATAAAATAGAAATTGAAAATAGAAAAGTCATTGGCTGGTTAGTGGCCACGTTACACACTGTGTAACATTGACCATTCTGCCCATATTTGAACATTACAAAACAGTATTCCTTTAATTCTTTAATCTGTTGATGTTTGTGAAGTTAAAAAGCTGAAACCTTTATTTGTGCGGGTGAGATTCATCAAATTGATTTATTTTACCTACACACTAGGCAATGCCTGAAAAATTTTTTTTCCAATTTCTATACTTTCTCATAGGCCAAGTGGATTTATCAACAATTTTTTGAGTTTGTCCAAACGCTTGTAGACAAAGACTGGATTCAACTCCCTAGAGAGCTGTTAAAATTAAATAATTACAACAGGGATAAAGAACATTAAAAAATGTCTGCTGACAAAATTGCCATAAGGATAGTCAACCTCCACCGTGGAGTGGCCACTCAAGAAAAAGAACTTTAAGTAAATTTCAAGTCTTGAAAAGACAAACCGCGATCATCAAATCTTCATCCGCACTCGGTAGTGCATAGGACATTGCATTGTTAAATCAAGTGCAATGTATCTCGATCATCAGTCCTACGCTTTCGGTGCCAGTCCAGGGACAATTAAATACTTCAGAGGAAAATCTTCAACCTTCCCGGCAATCGAATCTAGGACCTTAATCATAGAAGGTAAACGCTTGGTAAACACCTTTTCAAACTTAATATTAAAATCTGTCAATTAACCACAATACGATTAAAAAGTTGGTCTTAAACCCGTTCTTAACCGTTAAATTATTCCTTCCTAAAACGCCCAAACTTCCGCAGATACGTACATTTGAATAAAAATGTTTTTCAGACCCTTTTGTGGAAAATGCTGATTGTATTTCTACATATTTGTAAATCCCTTTAACCCCATGGTCACGTAACTTGTTGTTATGCTTTCTACTTAGGTATTTGATTTACCCGAACGTGACGCACACAAGAAAGTCCTAAATAAATATGGGAAATTGTTTAAATGGCCAAACTTTATATGCAAAGATTTTTAAATGTTGGACTTAACTTTGAGCTGTGGTATTTTTTTGTAATTCGAGTAGTATATCATAGATTTTTTTTCAATAGTGGCATTTCATGATGAAGATTTATCCATTATTTTGTGCTACAGTGGAACCAACCGTTTAAGTTTTTAAAGCAAAGTTAATTATTCAAAGTTTATAAAACTAATAATATTGAACTAATATTATTATTTATTTTTGTTATCAAAAACATTTTTCACTTTGTGGTATGACATTTTAATGTTAAATGTAATTATAAGTTAGTTAAATTCCTGACGATGAGGTAGTAACCTCGAAACCGGTCGAAGTGTTATTAAAAAAATTAGGTGGTTTATACAAATTTATAAACAAATAAGTGTAATATATTGAGTTTTTCTACAGACATTTCTTGGTGGAACTGCATTTTAATTATAATAATAAAAATACTTTATCGTTTTATTCCACTTTATTTATAATTATTTTATAATTTTTTTACCAGTGACCGGGGTTCGTCTTGACCGACATCCAGTCTGACGATGTCGGTCACGACGAAACCCGGTCACTGGTAAAAAATTTAAAAATTAATTATAAATAAAAGTGGAATAAAACTATAAAGTATTTTTATATTATAATTTAAATAAGTGTAATATTATTATAGATACAATGACACCCGTTTTTTTTATTTATTAACACCTTAATTTCACACTTTTTATCCCGGAGCTGTGTAAACACGTGATTGTATAACCATTTATTGTGTCCCGGTCCCGTGTTTTCACGTGGTTTAACAGCTGTCTAAAAAAGTTTATTTTATTGACATCTAGTGATTTTTATTAGTACTGTTTTGCTGCTGTTAAACCACTTGAAAACACGGGACCGGGATACCACGCGTAGTTATTATAATCACGTTTTAACACGGCTTCGGGATACAAAGCACAAAAAAAGGAGTGAGGCCCTGTATATGTGTATATGTGCAAACATTGCAATGCGCAATGTGGCTCTCCGTAAAGGCTAATGTTGGCAAAACTATCATACAAAAATAACTTATTTAATTGTTTCAAATAAACATGAGGAGTTTGAATTGATTTAACCCAGTATTTTCATAATTATGACACTTTCAAGGAACCCCTTCACAAAGCATGAAATTTCACAAAAATGTGCCGGGCACAGGGTAAATTCTATGTGTATCCGGCCGGTACTCAAGGTGTTAATCTGAGCTCATTTACATTTCAACACGAGCATGCAAAAGCATATGTTACATGTATGCATTTACAAAAAATACACCAATCTATTTACAAATCTAGGTATACCCATACGTGTACACGACACTTTACACATTGATGTATACGCTTGATTGTTTTCCATATTTTATTTTGTAAATATTTGAAATTTAAAATTTTTGATTCGTTGAAAATTTAATTTTAGGTTATAAATTACATTTGTTTAGCTCTTTACAGGATACAAGGTGTTTCTTATTAATTTGTAAGCTCTGACATTTAAGTATCTATCACGTTTATTTCCCATAAAGCTCTTTGTACGAAAAGCACCTTTAGTGTGATATCTCCTTGGTGTTGATCGTCATTTATTTAAGTCGTATTTTATGGAAAATTCACCCCATTATAAACCCATAATTTATGGTTATTTTACACGATTTATACCGTCATTTGATAAACCATGGCAAGCCTTTTATAACTGTGGCCATGAAATCCATCCGTAATAGCTTTTGATCGATTTTCACCTATATAATACAATGTTCACCTACTTGCACACATCAAGTTTATAAGGCAGCTTAAAAAGACATGTAATTTTTCATAAACCCATTTTCTTGCCTTTTTCGATTGGGGCTTTTGACTTTAATTTTTCAGCGTGTAATTTGCATAATTTTATTGCCGATTTCGTTTTTCAGATGTCCTGATTTTACCTTTAAATGCCAGTATTTTTAAATAAACGGGCGTTTAGAGTGTAGAATACACTCGCTTACGTTGTGAGTTTAAATGGTTTTTCAGAATCAAGTGAATAGATAAATGAGGGTATTGAAAGCAAACTTAGAAATCTCCACCAAAAGCGGAAAAACAGTTATTGATGCCAAAATAGGTTATATACTAAAACCTTTCTACCTTAATAATAACGTAATTTAAAACCGTCTCTAAATCTTCCAAAAATAGATTTGAATTATTTACTAATTGACACCCCAAACTTAGCTTTCTTCATTGAGTAAGGAAATCATAATACGAAATCTCTAAATTAAAAAAAAAAGTTTTTCGCAAATAGCTCAGATACTCCTTCAATGAAGATTTTTAAGTTTGCTTCTAAAACCCTGAACTTCTAGGGCTTTACTATTTAGATCATTTAGGATATTGCAAATGCTGTCATTTAAAAAAAAAATATTTATTTACCCTTACGGATTATTAAATTCATTGTACATTTTTTTTTTCATACTCAGTGGATGATAATAATATTTTTAAGTCTTTTGTTAATTTTTGCCTGGTAGTTTTAAGTATAATTTCAGTCCCCGATTTATTAGTCTCGATTGTCCTTGTCTCGTTTTGGGGTGTTGTTTGTGATATTGTTCTGATATTCTTGTATTATGTTCATGTTAATTACATTTTTTTTCAAGTTTAAGTTCTTTGTCTACAATGATATCAGTGACTAACTTATGAATAAATTTTAAAGATTCCAGTTGAAAAAGTTAATTCGCATTGAATTGTTTGTTTTTTTTAAGAGTTCTTTAGTTAGTGTTAGATAAAGGAGGTCATATACGAGCTTCAATATTTTATTTTGCGGTCGTTGTTGTCTGTTTATATGATTTTGGTTTCCTGTTCCCCATGGTCGTAGCATATAACATATTTTAGATTTGACGTAGGCTTCATGCATAAGATTATTTTTCTGTTTTTGGAACAAAGTTTTTGATTTTTGACAAAAGACTCGATAATGTTGCTATTTTGCTAATTACATTATTGACGTGCATTTTATATGTCGATTATCTGTCTATTGTTAGTCCTAAACATTTAACGTGTTCAATTTTAACTAGTTGTTTTTCGTTTATGTGAGCATCTATTTTATGCCTTTTTTTCGGGATTAAAAATGGATAATATTGCATTTGTTTTCGTTAAGTGTAAGTAAATTTGTAATCGTCTATTTAGTCAACATTAAATACATGGAGAAGCATCATAATAAATTCGATAAAGTTGTTCCTATTTCAACAAATGGGGCTAAAAACATGATCAAAGTGAGAATGGTTTTGTTCCTATTTTTTAAGGCAAAAATTAACCATGAGAGGCTTGATTACCATTCCATCATTCTTGTAACGCTTTCCGCCAATAAATTTCCTGATTAAATTTTTAAAGTCATGTATTTGATGATCATAATTGTATACACAATTGTCGCTAAAAGTTTTTATCATCGCCAATTTAATAGTAAATAAATAAATAGAGAGTATACACGAAGGTATTTGTTGTATGATAAGGGTGTGCTGTTTTAGGAGATAACAGTTTAAAAAAAAAAATCTTTACAGAAATCTTAACGGTCGCAATGCTGATCTTTTGTTCTTTTGGATCATGAATTTGCCGTCCACTGCATAAAATAATTTTGATTTTATGACAGCATCAAACAATACATTTTTTACAAACATATGTGTTCATCCAAACAACAAATTAAATTTGATTTATTAAGTGAGCGAATTAGTGAAATTTTTGTATATAACATGGTTAGGCAACGACAGAAGCCTATGAAATGTAGGTATGTGTCCTATTTGTGCAAAAAACGTGTAAATTATTTAATAGTCGTTTCAATATTGTAACTTTAAGAAGGAATATTAAAGCCAGTTTTGACAATGTATGTAAAATCCATTTAACGTCTCAAGCACAGTGAAACACATGCTGGTGGTGAATACATATTTCAGTTTGCAATGAGTACACGAAATTATTTTAGGTAGTTTCTTAGAATAGTTTCCAAGTAAATTTAACTACAATATATTGCCGAAAGCCCAATAGGTTAACTACATTATATTACCTAGAACCCAATAGGCCCTCAGTCTTACTGAGTACCACCCAAAATATTCATGGTCAGCACCACGCGAAAGAACTAATAAATGGGTACTCGCAAAGGTTTGCTACCTGATGCGACCTAGCCGTAATCAAGTAAGGGTTATCACTACAGTACTTACAGGGCATTTACCTTTCTGAAATTTCTACCTGTAGGTTCTGCAGTGCAGATGCGTTAGTTAAATCTGAGGATGTAAGAGCACTCACCCTCTACCTAATAGCCCGTTATTATAAGAACTCGGGCTTGGAGGAATATATTGAACAATATGAAAACACTGTATTCATCAGAAGCTAGGATTTTTAAAGGCTCGGAGGGCAAGAACTAACTTACAAGGATTCGTCACAATATATGTTTGTACTTAGGTTGCAGTGACCTCAAGAGCTTAGCACCGACCCCCATTTACAAGAAAAAGAAAAACAGTTGTCTTATTGATACACCTTTTCATTAGTAAATATGTTACTTAAAAAATGCTAAAGTTTCTTTTCCTTAGTCTATAAGACAAATATTGACTGTCACTGTCACTATTTCTAGTGATGTAGGAGAAAAAAAGTGAGTTGACTTATAAACGTAAACATTAGGATATTCTACAAATAACCGAAAACACAGTCTTTTCAACACTTCCTCAATATTTGACGTTATCGTTAGTAAACTAATGCCATGTCATTACTCCAAATACATATTTAGTAAAACACCTTTTATTTCTTACCCCGTGACAAAAGAAACAAGGGTTTGATTTTTCTATTTACACAAGTCATTAACTTACTATTCCAAGGCTAAGTTGTGGCGCTAAAAACAATATTTTTGTACTCTGCACGACCCCAAAACTACCGGTGTTATTGTTGTTCGAAACCCGATTTCCTCAGCCCAAATACGATTTCTACATTTGAATATTGGAAAATAAATATACCGTTATTGATAAACTGGAATGAAATCACTGGAGCATGATATAGAATTTTCGATCAGCCAAACAATACGTTATTGTCCCATACAAGAATAAATTGGAAGGAATCCAATGAGAAAGAGCTTTTCAATTTGAAATACAAAAATATACATAAAGAAAGAAACATACAAACTCAATTTGAATTCATGTGAACTGAAAATTTTTATAACATAAGTTTTACCAGATTTTTACACGAGCTACCGAAAAACATAATTCGTTTTAAAAAATAAATGAATGTATTATTTTGAATCATTAAACATAATTAACTACTTATTTTTATATATGGCATTACATTAATTGTATTTTTCTTAAATTACCCATGTATATTACAGTTTGTTTATAAATTAATATTGAAACATACTTACTTTTTGACTTACAGTAAACCAAGCATTTGTTATTAAATTCATTCAAACTCTTTTCACTCTTCATACATTCAGGCATATCATTATAATATTTTCCTAAACCTTTATACGTAATGCAATTTTAGGATTTTGTTTTTTATTAAATGGCAGCATTGTTTTATCCTTTCTATATCAAATATGATTATTATAACCATTTCATGCATCAATGCAAATCGAATCGAATTATAAATAAAGATTTAAATATACATTGTATTTAATATTATTATTTTTTGTCGGGAAAAACAACAGTGTTATATATATTTTTTTAAAGTACATACATCCAGTTAATGTTTTTAACAAATATAATAATAGAACATATAACATAACAAAGAGAAAAACTTAAAATTAGAAAAAAAAGAAAAGCACTTTAAGAAGATTGGGGATGTGGAAGGAGTAGAGAAATTGAAGAGGGGGATTTTTATAATATAGTTGACCGATTGGAAATTTACTTACGATAATAACATAAACATATTAAAAGGCACATAAACTAATTACATGCTGACAAATGTTTCATTTAAGAATGTCTCAAAAAGTTTTTTTTTTGATGTCGCAAGATTTTAAACATACAATAATTTTGAAATGTTCAATTTCTATACAGTGCACTTAAAGTATGTTCATGATTTTATTTCATTCGAAGACATAAAAATAATCGTAAAATCGAAGTAAACTAATAGTAAAAAATAATAGTAAAATCGTTCAGTTAAAACACTCTCCGGAAAACTTGTTGGTTTGTGACATTCGATGCTTTTGAAACAAGGTCTTCAATTCCATGCATACAAAATTACATACAATTGCATGTACATCGAATTGCATGCCTTATGTCTCGGAGCTAAGTGTCTCAATTTACTGAGAGTCTACTCTGAATCCCTCATAATTATACTGCAACATGTAGCCGAGGGTACGGAGACTAATCGCGCCCCTTCACCATGACGTTTCTAGCTCGGAGTTTCCCACAAAGTCTGCGGATTCTCAAGAGACCGCAGGCTGTGTGATACATACTATAAACTCTAATGAGGATTCATGCTCAAAGTTCTATGTACCAGTCTTAAATGTTGTACTTAGCTTTTGTTCGTTTTTAAGGGTTTTATGAAATAAAGTATTTAGTTAAATAAACTGACTTATTATATTTTATTGAGAACTCTAATCGGTTCAAGGAGTTGACCTTGAGATACCACGTTTCAACCCCATAGAGCAATATTGACCACACATATAGCGCTTTCTCTATCTCAGTTTTAAACTAAGACTATCATGTCGAATAATAATTTCATGCCATAATGATAATTTAAATTATTGAGTTTACATATAATTTATTCGAATAAAAAATATGAATACCAATCATATTTAAAGCATTAACTTTGTGGTCAAACATTCGACTTAATGTAATGAAGTATTTGTATATAACCACTTACCGACTTTTCTATGTCTACCGGTTTCGAGACGTACCCGTCTCTTAGTCATAACACCAATGGAATCAACAGGGTTTTTCATGTATAAATAGGGTTTTGCATGTTGGTTGAATTGGTTTAATTGGTTTGATTGGACAAAGAGATGGGTTTGTCTCAAAACCGGTAGACATCGAAAAGTCAATAAGTAGTTATATGCCAATATTTCATATTTGATTTACATTATTTATCGACAATTGTTCATGGAATTCCATTTTAATGAGGCAATAACTTATATATACATATAAGTTACTAATTAAAAATACTTGGTACACTTCGACTTATTTGTTTGACCAATTAACGCTTTCACCCTCTAATGGGCATCGTCAGGCTGGTGAATATTATACAGTGTACGACAGGCACCGCGGCGCAGTTGATAAGACTTCTAACTATGAAACTAGCGTCGTGGGTTCGATTTCCGCCAGTTGCATGAAAAAAATCCAAGAAAGATATTTCCTCAATTGTTCTGGGTGCTGTGGTATATTTTTCATAAATCCTTCCATATTATTATACACTCTTATTTACCACCTGCTAACAAGCCTCTGCAGAAGAGGCTTAGCGGGTTATTCCTTTTAAAAAAAGATAATTTATGTAAAACTAAATGTTATCTTAAATGTAATTAATAACGTTCAACGAAATATAAAACAAATACTCGTTTGTGTCCTTGCTTGTGTGTACCGTGTTGTATTTTAAAAAATAAAGTCAACTAGTTCATTTTGAACTGGTTTTCTTTCATTAATTACGAGTTACATTCTATTTTAAATATATGCGAGTATAATATATATATATATATATATATATACAGATTCTGGCGAATTCTTCAATAACGTACAGCTAAGGCTTTACAAGCCTAAAGCAATTGTGAGTTTGCAAACAAAGCGAAGGTCGGTATTAAAGGAAAGTTATACATTTTGAACAAGTTAGAATAACATGTAAGTTAAGCGTTTAATAAACTCCAGAAAATGCATTCGCTTCCCAACATGTATTATGTTCATGACTACTAAGTATGTGAGCTCAAAATAAACAGCAATGCACGTAGCTCACGTAAACTGAATTAACTTTTACGTCGTACAAGGGAATTCTTTTTTTCTTTTTCATCAAGTAAAGGAAAAATAGGTACATTTAATATGATTACCACACCTTTACACTTGTTTAACTGTTTTTTTTAATTTTTTATAGGAATAACTCACTAAGCCTCTATTTGAGAGGTTTATTAGAAGGTGGAAAAGAAAGGATAAGAAAGAAAGTTACGAATAATACACCACAACACACAGACCAATTGAGAAAAAAACTTTCTTGGATTTTTTCTAGCAACTCGCGAAAATCGAACCTCCGACGCCAGTTTTACAGTTGGCCGTTTAACCAACTGCTCTACGGTGTCTGTCTTGTACATTATTTTTAAATGAATCTTTATTCACATTACCATCATACGTAATATTATGTATAAATTAATTAATGTGCGTAAACCATTAACGGATCCAATAAAATTTTCGTGGGTTCATTTTTTTATCATAAAAGGTAAAATATTTCAGTAAAGATGCTCTATTATAAGAAAAATATGTTAAAAATATATGGAGAAGGATTTTTTTTTTATAATACAAGTTATAAATTTACTTAACGTTCAACTGAATAATACTTTAACTGAAAAAAAAAGTTGACATAAATTATTATAGAAATAAAAAACGAATAATACTGAAGTTTACAAATTTGGAATCACTTACCGGTTTTATCACTTTCGCGACATCCTCGAGACAGGGCGTAAGTATAACTTGTTTTTTTATGATACTTTATAAATTGTATACATTCATTTATTTACTAAACACCGTAGCCAGTTCGTATAAATATAACATAGCTAAAAAATAAACTAGAATACAGTAAAGAGGAAGCATAGTTAATGTAGTATCGTTTGGTTAAACACAAAAAAGGTAAAACACAATTAGAAAATAAGATTCTAAGATTTGTGATAAAACAGTGAAACCTCTTTAGAAAAATAATAAAATATAAGGTACATATTAATTTTATTAATTTTACGTACAAATTTTGATAAACACATAGGCACATTATGTGTGCTGTAAACGTTAGTATAAATACATTGAATTTTACATAATATTTATAAACAAATTAAATTTTTGGTTATTGTTGTATGTAATGTCAGTAGTACATATTACCTATGTACTACTGAACATTTTGAACCAATATTAATAATATGTGTGATTGTTTGTAAATAAGGTTTAGAGATCTTAAACAATTTATATTTTTTCTCTCTTTTAAAACGTAATAATAATTCATGATTATCCAAATAAGGGTGTGAACAGGTATTACGCATTTGACCTGTATAGTAAATTTCAGAACTTTTTTTCTAAGAGTTTTCACTAAAAAACTTTAAGTTAATTCGAATGCTGTATTTCAATTCACGTAAACAATGAATCGGTGAATTTACAGTTAACAAATAAAATCTGAAAATTAACCCTTGTTTAATATTTCTCTTGCTCATATAAAAATATTTTACCGCTGGTTGAAACCGCAACCCAAAATAAATTGTATCTGGGGTGCACAGATATACTATAATTTGAGTTAAAAACATCAAATCTGAGAGAAATTACTGAACCCACAATTTTGACGTCCCACCTTTTGATTGACTCTCTTTGAAGAAATTGTAATCACTTCAACTTTATTCCACTTGGGCGCAATTCCCTCACTGTTTTTGGGAAGTATGACTTTGTATTTAAAATTGTTCACTCCAATTTTTTTATAAACGTTATTGGATAACGCGGAAGTTTAAAATTGTAAATTTAAATTTATCATTGGAGAATATTTTCAGCACGAGGAAAACATATTTATTTTATGGAGATGTAACACAAACTTTTACGCTGCTGGCGATTTAATTTTAAAAGCTTATCATATTTTATTTTTTATGGTATAAAAGCACATCATTTATAAAATACTTTATATGTCTACGGAACGCTTTTTATATTTACATGATAAATTATCCCTTTCCTGATTTACTATATTAAGTTATCTTACTAACGAAGACTTTTTATTATAACAAGCAATATTTATGTAAGTATGTCAGAAGATTTTATTCATAATTGAAACATATTTTAAGTTACCTAGGATGGGTGCTATAGTAATTGGAAATACTACAGTAATTCGACATTCTAACTTCAATTATTTTCAATTATTTTCGTTTATTTACTTATGTTTTTATATTTTTTCTGACAGTTGTATGCTCTACATCTACATATTATGCTCATTTGTTTTAATGCATTTACTTCATTAATAAGAAAAATATTTTTCTCTGTTTTTTGTTACTTAAGTAAGTCTTTAGTCATTGTTTGTCTTTATGTTTATTTATGTTCATTGCTTGTTAATATCGTAAACAGCTGAATTTTGAATATAAAAAAACCCAAGACATTGAGGGGATTCTGAGAGGTAGAGATGACGCGTTGGGCTCCGTCCATACACTTATCTCCCCCCTCGTTAATCTGCATAGAGTTTGTAGTTCTTGGGAATATTTTTTCTAAATTTCCTCCATGTGTAGCTGACAAGTTCATTAAGAAGATATAGCAGCTGCGGGTGGATAGTGGGCTTCAGGATCCCCGCAATGTAATTTCTGTGGTATTTAAGTAAAGAGGTACATGTCACTAAAATTGGAAAAATTGTTTGAAAAAAGAAAAAAAATATTAAAATTGAAAAAAGTTTGCAGTTCCATGCTGAAAATTCGGGTGAAGAGATAAAAATTATAAAAAAATTATTCATTTCCATTTTTCAATAATAAAATTGGTTAACGCCGTATAATTCAAAGATAGGTAAACAAATACATGTAAATTGTATAAAAAAATGACTTTTAACAACACAGAGAAATCAAATCAAAGAAGGAACACAATTTGACCAAAACTACGTTTAGTATTTCGTTCTTAAGTTGAAGCATTAACAATTTATTCGAAAATACCATACAAAATTGTATGTTAGTGAAACCAGTAAGAAACTTTAAATGGCTCCCCTGCACAATGTAGTGCCATGTATCTCTTTAACTAAATGCCACAGATTTTTCATTGTTTCTCGACTGGCACCGGAAACCTAACACTGATCACCTTACCCACACAAACTACACTGCATTTTGTGAATCAATGCAGTGTCCTATGCGCCATCGGGTGCGGATATGAGAGTGATGATGATGATGATTTCAGTCATTATAATGAAATATCGAAAGCCATCGGTAATATAGTATTTTGAAATATTTGTTAGTAGAGAAAATGTAATGATTCAATGGTGTCTAGGATTCTAGAACCTCTGTAAACCATTAAAATGGCATGTTTTATTACTTAATACATTATTTTCCAGAAATACACTAAACCTATCTTAGTTCGTTGCTATGTTTAATCCATATGTTCACAGTCAAACCGAATAGACCGCTATTGCCACTTTAACTGCGCACATCAGAGTACAAAAACCCCAGAAACATCGGAAAACCCACGCTTTCGTTATCAAAGATTTCACGGAATGTAGTCGTTTGCGGAAACCTCGATGGTTAGGCGCATAAAAAACATAAGGATTCAAGGATTATCTTTGATGAGCACTGATAAAAGACATGTACTTTGAATTCCCTTAGTGCTGCGTTTTTAAGACATTTTTGAATTTAAAGAAAAACAGATCGTTTCAAGTCACCTACATCATTCAAATCTGTATTAACTTAAGGAATATATTACAATATTCTGAAACGAAAGCTTTTTGCGGAATTATTTTTATTCATTTCAATTATCATATAAATTTAAAAATATTTATTTAAAAAATTAAAAGAAAATAAAGCCTCCAATTACACCATTGAATATTTTTCGTTTCCTCTTTCAAACGTTTTTATACTAACCTTATTTAAATTCTTCTATCCTGAAAAATCATGTCGGGAATTTCCCAATGAAGCACACATTAATCGATCCACTCTTCAAGGCTGATTGAGCCAGGATAAACTCGCTTTCCCCGTATTCAAAACCATCATCACATAAATATAAAGGTCCATCCACCCCCTACTTCTAAACGGGATCAAACTGACACCTCCAACGCCAAAACTCTTCAATATTGTATGTGTGTTTTTTTTCTCAAAGCCTTTCAATATACCTGAGAATTTTTTACTGAAGTCTATGAATACGGGATATCAGATAATAGTATCGAAACCATCTACTTGAGGTTCAATCGAGAGGACTTCAAGCGATATTGTACATAAATAAGAAAGCATATTCATGTTTTAAATGTAGATAACCCAGAATTTTCTTAAAAAAACCCTTACGTTTCTCGAGGGAACAAATAAAATAATACGTTTTACGTAAATTGACATAATTTTTTTTTTGATAACATTTGGAATATAGGTTGGCTTCAAGAATTTTATCATAATTTCATTTTGTAAATGTCGAAAAAGAATGTTGCTACAACACTTTTTCTCTACTGTGAAATTAAAAGTGTCCATTTTTTTTGTTGAGGATTTAGCTTGCCCACGACATACTGCACACCGCATTTGAGGACATAAGTCTCTTTGGCGGTGCCCACATACACAGAAAATTTGCTTGTTGTCAAACGAGAAAAGCTGACCGAAAGAACTCTCTGTAATCTGGTAGCCTTAGCATTTTTGTGCTAAAAGAAAGTAATTTTTTAAATTTGTTGAGGATTGTTAAGATCGTGGTAAAATATTTTCAGTTTTTAAATAAATGCGTTGGAATTATTATAGATTCTAGATTGACTTTTTTCAAAAATACCAGTATCTGACGAAGAAAATAGCTCAAAAGATTTCTGTTCTGGGAAGAATCGGAAGATTTATAAATGCAAATTCAAGCAAAATCAAGATCAATATTTATATTGTAGCTCTAATAAATTATGGTAGCAGTTTTTTTTTAGCTAATTAAGAAGATAAAACACTTGCTTTGAAATAAGGCAATAAGATTTATCTTACGTAAAAACACGAACATTGAATTCATTCTGAATGAAACAAAAATTATGATAGTTAAATCAATCAAAGCATTTTATGTTTTTTTTTCATTTATTAAATAATCTGAAATAAATAGATATTCGTCCGAAGAATTAACTAAAAAAAGCCTTATCAATGTAAACATGAACATCTTACAAGAAATAAAAAAATATCAATGACTGCAATTTCATATAAAAGCGAAATCGCAAAACTAATTGATAAACAAAGTTTAAAAAAATTAATCTATAATTTTTTTTTTTTTAATATTTATTTATTTTAACAAATAAAATATCATACATAATTGTATAGAATATAATAAATTTATGTTTGCACTTTAATTTCACTTGCAGTTATTGAAAATGCAGTTCCACCAAGAAATGTCAGTAGAAAAACTCAATATATTTTGTAATTAACCCTGAAAAAGGCATAGTATTGCCGAAACTAGCTAGCTGTCAAATAATAAAAAATATAAGTGGTACATAAAAACGAAGTGATTTCATTTTATTTTAATGTATTAAATAATAATGTTCCACAAAGTAAGTGCTTCAAACATCAAAAATATTTAAAATTTGTACTTGTAGGTGTAAGACTCTGTCGGTATAAGATTTGAAACTTAGGCCCCATATTCTTAATCCATGTTGAATAATTGGGTCAACTAGCCCCAAATAAACGAGTATCTGCAATGGGTATGTTAGTTATGGTTTTAAGTGGTACATGTTAAGGAGGCAAACTCTTAGCTAATTGCAAACTGATTTTACCTGTTCTTCCCAATAAAATTAAATTAAAATAAGCTAGTTCTTAAAAATATAAAATTATTAATATAAATATAATTGATAATTAGATTTAGAGATTAAATAAAAAAATGCAATCTCAGTTTGTCTTTCAGTATATTGAGTTTTTACATAGTGTTTTTTTGCAAGATTTTTTTTTTCTTTGAAAAGCGTTGCACGACACATTTTTACAAATATATATCACGGTAATTAGTTTATTTGGGAAGTTTTCTTACCAAATGGCTTAATATTATGATAGGCAATAGTTAATATTGTGTGATTTAAAATATAATTTCTTTTTAAAATAATTATCGTATATTCTGAGTAATTTTGGTGCATGTTTGCATTATCGTGGATTTGTAAAAACACGGATTGCAATATAACAATATATTTTGCCTTCAATTTACTGCCCTAGTTTCAAGAATTCTAGTATTTATAGCTAGTTTGTTACAACTTTGTTTATTTCGTAAGAACCTATACACAATAAATATTAAATAGGTAATTAAAAACTTCGTTTAATTCAAACAATGCCTAAGTATTTGCACTGTTGAATCCCAAATTCCAATTTCTGTCAGTTTATTGTTTTTATATTTGTCAAACAAAATGAATCATAATGGGCGGTAAAGAGCTTTGATCTTCTGAGCACAATAAACTCAAAGTATAATTTAATTCAAATTCTACATTAATTTATGTTTGTCTAAATAAAATAAAAATTATTTGCTGTTTGTACTGGTGTAAAATCATAATATCCTAAATTATTTATAGTTGCTAATTAGAAGTTTTGTCTAGTAGGTATTATGTCAGTCATTAATAGTATACTAAAGTAAAGAAATATTAAACTGAATAGAATATTTAATTGAAAATCACAAGAACAATATGTATTTTGATATTGTGAAATAAATTAAACTTATGTTAAAAATGAATTAATTTTCTCAACAAAAATAGGTTCTTAACACAACTTGATCTTGTCACGATGATTAAAAAGTATTTAAATGATGGTTAATTATTTTGAAAAATAATAATATTGATTTATTTGCAACAGAAACACCGTTTCAACATCTTTTTTTTAAAAAGAAACATTTGCGTTCTTGTGATTTACCCATTTTTTTTAGGGCCATTTTCAACCAACGGCAAATGACTCACCATTAAAAAAGGGAAATCAAGTTAAAGTGGAGTAGGATTTGAACCACGGACCTTTGATATGTGAGTTCTAGACACTAACCAAAGGACTAAAACCCAATTTAATGGCAAAATTGCATTACTCAACATTACACATTCTCAATTTCCTAAAAACCCTTACAATTTGTTTTAAAACTCTAATAATATTACAAATATCACGTTGTTTGTTTTACCAGATTACGAATCCCTTAAAACGATATTATTTTGAATATAAACGAGATTATGTTTATCAGTTTCCCCAAAAAACATAAATTAGTAAGACTCATTTTAAAGAAAAATATTATTTTTGTCTTCCTTAAATTCCAGTTATCAATCAAAATTTGTAATGATGTTTCCGCTTTTTTATTCCTTACAAATTTATTTTCCAATCATTGAACTCCTTATAATCAAATATCGAAGAGTAACAAATTTTCGGTTGTAATGAATAATGGATGTTTTTAAAATATAAACATCAAAAGCAAAAAGAGAAATCGATATTTTTATTGTATTATAAAATTAATTTATTATGTGTCTATGATGAAAAAATGTAAGGATTTGCTTATTAATATAAGTCATATTTATTTGTCTCACAAAAGTGAAACTTGCAGACAACATTTTGAGTCAAAAATCTTTTCAGGCATTTTTTAATATTTACGTTAAATAATTCTATAGAATTCCAACCTTACTAATAAGATTTTATCATTTTTTTAAAGGTAGAAAAGTAAATGTTACGCCGTTTACAAAATGATCACTTAATAAGCCAATTATGGTTAATACGCCCTGTTAAGACTTTGAATTCTAAATTCCCTTACCAAAAAAGTTCTCCGTCATTGTTGTGGTAAATATCAATCCTAAAATGTGTTATAAAATAGTTTTTTGTTTCAATTGCATCGATTTTTTTCCCTAAGAACTGATAAAAACGTAAACATATTTTTGTATAATAGGTACGTATTACATGTATTTATTTTATTTATTTATTTATACTTTAACATTCTTTGTTCTCTATTTTTTATACAAAATAATGTTCCCTCACTGGGGAGTGTTCCGTAACGAGGGAAACATTTTACAAAATGTGAAACATGCCTTAAATTAGTTATATAACAAAGTTAATAAGATAATAATAAAAATACGTAATTTATCTAATCAACTTTATTATCATTAACATAATAAACAATATAAACTAAAATAATCATAACAAACATAACCAATTAATACAGACCAAAAGAACAAATTTCATAAACAGTAGACACATTTTACCTATTTGGCTTGATCCACTTATCGATCCATGCGCAACCCACCTCCACTATCCATTTTTGAATAGCAATTTTATATTGAGAGTCCTTTTTAATTATCCTCATGAATCATTATTCATTAAAGAAGATTGTACACTTAATCGAGTAGTAGGCTAATCCTCTTTGACCGAAGGTTGTATTAATTAATTTTTTTTGCAGCATCATGGTGGAGTATCTAGTAACTCTTGTATTTGTAACGGAAGGTAGAGAAATGTGTTTATGTGCGTATAGTAACAGAGCTTTTACATAAAATGGTTTTATTGATTTTACATTAAGATTTTCGAATAAACCGATTAATTAACATTATTTATGTCAAAAGCATTAAATTTGTGGTCCAAAATTTTAATCAATGTTAGTAAATATTTTTGTTAGTAAATAGTTAATAGTTAGTAAAATGCATGTTGGTGCAGTGAGTGTCCTGACGAAGAGACGGGTACGTCTCAAAATCGGTAGACCTAAAATGTCGTTAAGTGGTTATTTACAAATATTTACTAATATTAGGTATAATATATTATATTTTGTCAAATTTAATAATAGAGCATAAAAATGTTTCTTATTTGACTTTTAGATACACTCTACTAAGATATTCGAACAGTTTATAGGTATATGACAGACTAAGGATAGAATTGTGGTGCTTTCAAGGTTGCAAATTATGTTTGTTAAATTCAACTAATAGGCATACAATAGTATGATGATCCGTTCAACTGACGTGCGGCGATTTTTGATGGTCATAAGAGAGAAAACCATACTGAACCGATCCTCAAAGTTACACCAGTTTAATTATAGCTAATTGATCATGAGCACGCTACTACGTCAGAGAAAGCTTTTTCACTAATTGTCTGGTTTTCAATTTTTAAATTGTGTATGGTCTACCTTAAATGGCTTTTACTGAACCAAAGTGTATTTTATTACGGTATTGTTCATTTATGCCCAATTTTAAAGAATATTATTAAATAAAGCTTTAATGTAGCTTACAATAAAAGAAAAAAATACATACTTATTTGACAAGACCTTCCGACTAAACAGGGTGAATTATTTGAATATTTGTGAGAAATGAAACAAGATGTTAAATTTATAAATTCTCTCCAGTTATTAATATTTTTATTTGTTTCATATTCTGATTTTAAAAAAAATATTTAACAGTTATTTTTACTTAATTGCATCTTTTTACCAACTTATTATACGAGAAAACAATGGGTAAGTTATCAAACAATACACAAATTAACAACAAAAAACAACACCAACTCTAGGTTTCATATAGGAAGAATACAGGGCCGTACCAGA
The DNA here is from genome assembly GCF_059751315.1 of Micrasema longulum. Taxonomy (NCBI): domain Eukaryota; kingdom Metazoa; phylum Arthropoda; class Insecta; order Trichoptera; family Brachycentridae; genus Micrasema; species Micrasema longulum. The sequence goes on from NW_028278819.1 coordinate 324,667, forward strand.
GGTATAGGTCAGAGGGTTTGTATATAGTATATAGCATATACCTTTTTCTAATTTCATTCGTAAAATAATCGCGCGGTTAAATCAAATAAAAGTTATAATAAATTAAAATATTTTTACCATTTATACGAAACTAGAGATATAAAAAGATACAATTACCAACAAGGAGTCTCAAGTAAAACGTTTAAAATTGTACAATAAAACGAAATAACATAAATGGATAGCCTTGAAATATTTCAAATCAGTAGGAAAAAATATGATTTTCAAAAAAATTTATAAAAGATGCGAAGTTTTTAAGAGTTAATAAGAGTTTTTAAGATATTATAAACTAATTATGGATGCAGAAAACGAGGAAGATTGAGAAAGACACAGCACGACCAAATCCAACAAATACTGAAAGATTGACATGTCAAAAGTCGAAATAATCGGCGTGCGTGCATGAAAATATGTATAAATGCAGAGGAAAGTAGGTCTGTATACTAAGACAGAGTGATATGGCATTCTATTCAACCTATCTATCCCTTTGGAGAAAGGGTGCGATGGTTCGTTGGTTTAATACGTTAACTTTTTCTGTATCTGATTTTATCTAAAACTCGAAAACTCTGCCTTATTTTATGCCTGCCCTAACCGCTTGCCAAAACTTGCTCTTTAACAAATATTATTGCTATTTGTTTTTTAGTTGAAACATTATTGGTTATAATTTAAGTTTTAAATAATCGTACGGTTAGTAATTTGTCTACGATCATATTTAATTGAATTAAGATCACTGATTACGTTCTTCAACATAATACATAGTCTGCTTTTCAAATTTTCTATTGTTAAAACACTAACGGCTTAGAAATCAACCCAGTAGTTTGTTGATATTTTTTCAGTCATGGCATGGTACAAATAAAATAAACAAAGTTTGACAATAATAAAATTTCTGCATGCCTTGATTTTTTTAGCCTGCGCTAATAACGCAGTCTGACAACGGCACTAGAACAATAGGAAACATAACATGCCTAAAATTTATCAGGAGAATAAGGGAAATTAACAAAAGATGGGACAGGAAAATATGGAATGAAGGAAATAGAAAACAAAGAAAGAGGAAGTAAAAGATAAATTACGTTAAACAAAATGAAATAATAACAATTAAAAAAATTAACCGTATCGTTGCATTTTTCGTTAATCGTTGAAATTGATAAAAATATTGTTAAATCTATCTATCTATTAATTTATTATATAAGAATCCCGACTTAATATGGAATTTTCTAGCTTGCTACCCGACTTGTCAGGATATAAAAATTATCAACTATGCAATAATGTTATTGTGTGTGTTAATAATAGTAATGAAAAAATCACATGTTTTTATGAGATATAGTTTCACTATAAATTTCTATCAGAATCAAATTGAATTATATTGATTTTAGCCCAGAATTTTTCCGGGAAAATGTGAAAACCAGTATTGATTTTATGAAAATTATTATAGCAGTTATCATTGTAATGTAGTGTTCAGTTTTTTAATGATTTTTCTTTGTTTTTTGGGGAAAATTCAATCATTTAGCAGTATGGAATATTGGATTAAAAATAACTTTTACGCGGGGTAAAAGTTAGACCAACAAATTTTACGGCGAAGTAATTTGAAAATTTAGGTAAAAAAAAATTATATTAATAGAAACGCATTATTTTGGACGATGTTACTAGTTCTTTTTAATTAATCAATGATAATAGTTTCTATAGATTTCCGGTTTACGGTAAGTCGACTGACTAATCAGCAGATCTCATCGAGAAGAAGAGAAATATAACTTCGTCACACGCGGACTAATTTCAATAATACAAAACTAAAAAAAAAACAGAGAACTAACGATGTGATAATAGTACATTAAAACATTGAAAACTACTCATCTTCCTTATTCAACATATAATGCTTCTTCTTTAATGATGCAAAAAAACCTGAAACTGAAACCAAATTCAGAGTTTATTGATCATCTATTAACTAAAGGTAAGCTGTTTAGTCTTAAACTTTAATTGCAGTGTAAAACCGCTTTTGAAATAAATTGTTCATGTCCACCTTCCCTGAAATCGACCCAGAATTTCAAATATGATCGGTAAATGCCCTAACCACTACACCGTTAGACGCACTTTTCTCCACTTGATTTCTTTCTTTGTAATTTCCACCAGAGAGTAGCCATCGAGTGAAAAACGTTTGTCTAGGATTCTGGTTCTATTTTACAAACATAATTATTTTCTTCATCCGGCTGGATTCAATGTAAAGCCAATGTATTAGTTCGTTTATTTTATTTTACATTTAAAATTCTATTTTCATATTCCGTTTTAAGAAAAACTTTTGAACTTGGTTTAACTAACCATTTTCTATTATTTTTGCCTTACGATATGTCGATGACTTTAGTTTTAAGTATCAACATATGTCGTTTCCGTTTTTTTTCAAATAAACAGAAAAAAAAGAAAAAAAAATACAGCAAATTAGTCAATTATGTTTGATCGTTATTTAATAATAAATTAATCAACAATTCTAAGTGAATATTTCGCTCGGTTTTGGCAGTTTAATTCCCCGGATTGAACGCTAACAGAAGGAGATGCGAAATATCTTGTAGAGCAAAAAACCCGTTTTAAAATTTGGAAAAAATTAACACAAATCTTTACATATAATATTTTCAACAAACTCACAGAAAAATGGGTACAGTAGAAGAGGAAAGAGTGCCATTAAATTTTATCTTCTTCAGAGTTGTGTTTCCATAATTCGTTTTACATTTATTATAACTTATCTAAATATTGGATTTGCCAAGACCAGCAGACATAAAAACTATAAGTAATTAATGTTTTCAAACAAAGTTTGACATTTATTAACCTCATAATGTCAGAAAGTGTTATAAAGTTTAATCAAGACACGGACAACCTTGACCCGTTAGCTCCATTTGCGATAGTAATTTGGAATAAAACTATGTGAAATGTGTTCGAAAACAAAATATTATATATAAAAAAATGCATTTTAATATTTTTTTTATTTATTAGAGGCACCTCTCTTTTATCGTACCGAGAGGGTTTATTTAAAGAATAGCGTATTATGCTCTCAAGAACTAAAACTATTTATTAGAGATTCCTTAATGATATTTGAAATATTTGACTTTCTTTAATCTCAATATTTTTTACGTTTTAGTGTTTGTTCTTTTAATATTCATCTGACTTGTATTTTTTTTTATTATGGTTTTGATTTTAAAAAAATATTTGTTGTGACATGTTTGTTTCATTAATTATTCGTCCCAAATCGACACATAATTCCAAGCAGTTTATAAGTAGATAATATTTAAAAAATATATATATTTACATATTATATAAGATGACAGTTATCATTTTTTTATGTATTTACAAATGTTTTAAGACAGGCTAGATTTCCTCCCAACGAAGTAATTTACATCAAAATGTTTTTGAGAATTATTACCACGTTACCACTTAAACCAGTCGATGACATGTCGTAGGCCCTGTAAATGCCAAAGCTTCCGTATTCCCTGGTCAAAAATATTATCCCTCTATGTTGCATCAAATTAAGATGATAGTTATCAAATGAAACTCAAAACGTAATTACCACTTGTTTTGAGTATGTCAAAATGTTTTTAAACGGGGCTCAAATTTAATACTTAGGGATTTATAAGGATAAAAATTTATTGCAACAGAAGGAGAAAACATATTTGAGGAGGGAATATAAAAGTCTTACGGTCGGTTTAAGGGGCCACTTTACACATTGTGCATTATTCACCATCCTGCTTACGTTTAAACATCTACATTTCCCTTTATTTTTGCAGGGTACCCGCTGGCACAGCGCGGGTTTAAACTGTGTAACTCGGTTATGAGCTTAGACTATACCCTGTCTGCGTAATCTATAAGTGCGAAATCACTACAATTAATGATATGAATCATAACACGTATTACTACTCTCACTGACATCAATAAAGGTTTTAGCTTTTGTACTTCACAAAAGTCAGCAGATCGACGAGGATATTTCTGTACGCGAGAAGTAAACTACGGTAACTCCAAATATGAAGAAATTGAGTTTTTACTATGTCAAAATCAAATTTATCATGTTCTATCACATGGTAAATAGCATTCACATTTAATTTATTTTAAAATAAAGACTATCTATTTATTTTTTATTGTTACTTCTCTCAGTAACATGCAGAACCCCCCTTTTGTGAGAATTATTATTTTAAAGTGTAAGTGTTTGTGATGTGTACCGATATATTTTAAAAACAGTTTTTTTTAAAGCCTCTTATTGAAAAATTTTAAATATTTTTTGTACAAAAAATCATTAATTTATCTCTTCTGAGAATTTGGATTTCTAGAGAAGCTGTAGTTAACTTTTTGCATACAGATTTAAACAATGACAGAATGGAGAAATTTTTTTTTTACATATTTATTACAGAATACTATTATAAACATTGAATTATTTAAACAATTGATTAATTGAGTATTAAAAGTGAAAATACTTTTTTTTTCTGGTGAGTCATTTCAAGTGCCTAACAAGGGATAGCTTCCCCGTAATATGGCAGTAAATAATGTATTTTCTCTAATATCATAATATGCCCATGTGTGCCGTACTTCCAGATTTAAAAGTTAATAATAAATACACGACGAACATTTAAATAATTCCTCAATCCCTAAATCCTAAGGCATGACTAGTAAAACTAGAAATCAGCCTGCGTCCTTCTACATCGGACAACAATTTCTCCGACCAAAACAAATTAAAAATGTAGTCAACACCTTCCTTAGCCTGGCATTCCCACCACATTTCCATGAATCTGGGATAATGTTATATAAGCTCGGGCCTCGGGCCAAATAGTATTGCTTCCATTAAGCTTAAAAAAGTATTGACTATTCTCTGTAGAATCAGATTCTTATTGGAGTGTCTTGTATTATGAGCATGGCAAACCTTTGTGTATTATTCCCTTTTGAGATGCGTGACCGCTACTGACCTCAACATATACTTTTGACAAATATCCAGAACGTAAAATTCCATATTCGTTGTAGTGCAGCTTTCCCCGCCAATCAGACCATACGTCAGTATTGAATTTATCAATCAATAATACAATTGTTTTAATCTTTTATCCTTAGTATATTTTTTTAAGGTATGAAAAAATGAATCAAACGTTTTACTTTATTAGAAATTTCTTCAGTTTTTAGGTTCCATCTCACGAATTTGTCAATTTTTAAACCCAAACATTTTATACTTGTGACATTTTCCAATATTGTACATTTACAAGTAACATTACTTATGCAATTATGTAATTTTAATTCATATCCGGATTTTGGTTGTCCCACCGAAGATGGGCTGAAACAGATAAATTTTGTTTTGTCTGCATTGAGAGTAAGCAAATTGCCGCTCAACCAATTGTTTACTCTCATCATATCTTTGTTAGCTTTGTCATAAACTTATATCCAATTTAGGGCACTATATATTAAAACTGTATCATCAGCAAAAGATATTAATTGTCCAAGAGATTTACTGTGGGTACTTTAGATATATTTTAGTTGTTTTGGCTATTTAAGTAAGTAATTGATGTTCGAAAACGTACTTCTGAGCTGTCACCCTTTTGATTTTGTATGGTTACTACTCGTTTACTAACCCCAATATTATAATTATGATAGCAAGTTATTAAAAAAATAAATATGTTTGTGGTTTGATTCTTATATCAAGTGAAAATATCGCATTGGAAACATAACAAATTTTAAAATTATTATTCCCTGACGGTACAAATTTGTACTATTTTTTTTTGTGTAAAAAGATTTAAAAAAAAAAACAAGAAAAATGTGTAATCGTTTTCAAGTTTTAAATAACACAATTCAAAAGGAAAAAACTTCACAAAGTCTATGTTCAGGAATTAAAATGTTAATACATCGATCGGTCGTAAAGATCGCGTTTTTTTTCATCAAACGTATTTTGCTGCGCGTCATTAAATTAGCCATTGACCGTTTATGACTGCGAATACGGATATGTAATTGTTTGTATGATTCGTGTTTTCATTTATTTTTCCGAATAAAAAACTGTTGTTATGTAGAATTATTTGTCTATTTTCATTCAATACATTCATTTTCAAACATGATGCAACACGTTCATTAGGCAATAGCAAATGAACCGGGTTGTGGTTCCGCGACTTGTGTTGGGGTCTGACAAACCCCGGCCTATGGAGAGTTTTTGCTCTATAAAAGGTTAAATGTTTCCAAGCCGATAAAAAAAACAGTTATGTTTGAAATATAAAATACTAACATTATTTGCGTACGTCTTTTTTTACAAATAAAATTAACAAGAGGACACAAAAAAAATATAACGAATTAGCCAAAAATTTATCAATACATCTTTATCATGCACTGCGCAAATATTGCCAGCAGCTTTATTCCCTTGATTAAAAGCGAACAAAAGAAGATGTCAGAAATTCTCACTTTTGTCTACTTGACATTCAATTTAAAAGCATGCCTTTAAGTAAAACAACGTATACAACGTAAAAGCAAACATAACATCTTATAAAATTTTTTTTTTTTCCGAGTGACGTGTAATCTTTGACATTTTTTTTACATTTGGTGCTCATTTTATGTTAACACCCAATAGAACCAAAAAACTTAACAAAGGTTTTTAACTCGATGGGTAGTACTTGGGTAAAAATTCTGAACAAGGAAATCGGGTGGAAAAAAGTCCGCCTCGTAGTGATCTGGTAGGTGCAATTGCCAGCTCTTCTAGTGTTTTTGGTTTCGATTCCAGGCAAGGCGGCCGTAAAATATTGATTTTAAAAGTTTTCAAAAATACATTACATTATTTCGTTGTTTCTGAACTAGCATCTGCTTAAGACTGATACCTTAATTTAATGAAAAACAAATTTGTTCTAAGTACGCTGTGTTTAGTATACCAACGCAGAGACTAATGCACCACTGGGTCTAGAAGGGGAATTACGTTGATAATGATGATGAAAGGTTCAACTAGATCAAGTTTATTTACGTTGATAATAATATTTTTTTATAACATGAACTTTAGTTTGTAATGCTTAATTTGAAAAACTCAAAAGAAAAGTAATTTGATAGTTAAGGATCTCGGTGGAATGGCAGTTTTGTTTCTTGCTAAGGAAACGTATAACTATAACATGTTAGTCGGTGATTATCTCGAGCCATTTTCCTTCAATTATAGAGTAAAGGATTATTATTCAGTCACCCCAGTGAACTTGACGCAGTGCTGTGCACTTTCGTTTAAGTTATATTTCTTTGACACGAAATCAAGAAAATAATTACGAACGGTTGAAATATTTTCAAAACCAAAACCCCAATCCTATTTAAATAATTATCAAACTTTTCGTATTTGTGCGTATTTAAAAAAAATATAAATCATCCAAATGTGCGTGCCTATACAAGTAAAAAATGTATGTTTACTGACACATTTACATATTTTTATTAAACATTTAAACGTACTTTAGGTATGTGAAAACAAGAAGAGTTTTTATTGGATTTAGTTTCTTAGTAGAACTGAATTATAATTATGATAAAAAAAAGTTTAATAAATTTAGTTTATTAAGATAACAGAAACTCAAAATTCGTGGTAGAAAGTATTTTTCTTATTACAATTGTATTTTTCTATCTCATTTGCCAAAGACGCTTTAAAAAAAAGGATAAACTCATATAAAGAAAAAGATACAGAAATATTAACAAAAGAAATATCAAAAAATGGAAATTAATGGTAAATGTTACACATCCTGTAAAGTGGCCATATCAACGAACCTATCAGGTCATATGCACTGTAATGAAATCTGTTAACCCAATCATGACAAAGATTTTTTTTTTGACTTTCATGCAAAAATTTTAGAGAATGGTTCTTATTGAAGTAGGAAAATTACGTTTTATTTTTTGATTCCCCACCCATTATAAGTCTCCAGAAAAAACAGTTCCAGATAATATATGAGATGCTTGTTTTACACAAAAATAATATATTTTTGTTAGTACGTACATTTGTACTTAGTGATTTTCATGAACTTTATAAAATACAAGATTTTCTTAAAAAAACTAATGAATATAAAATAATTTACTAATATCCTCTTTTTTTTACATTTCGTAAAAAAAATCATCATCTTACTGCATTAAAAGTGCAACTTTACTTATGTCGTCACATACAAATGATTTCATAGCAACTAAATTTGAACGTATACATACTACATACATGCATTGAGACTAGAAATAACTATTAATTGCGTTATTATTGTCACAAGACTGCAAAATATCACAAATACGAATGAACGCCAAAGATTTTTTAGCTTCATATGGAACTCTCGTTACAAATTTATTGAACATAATATTAAATTATTTTTCAAAGCAACAAATTGTCAGCTTCTGAGTAGACAAATACGACCATTCCGTTCAAGTAAATAAGACACGATATCGTTTCCTTCCAATCACTTGAAATGGCCGTGCTCTAAGTTCGCGTCCAAAGTAATCCCAAGGACACTTTATTCTTATTCATTTCCCGTACTGCGGCCAATTCATGGATCTGCTGGGAGCAATGGCTCGCCAAAACTAACTTACACAGGACTTGTATTCATTTTAGAAGTTCTATCGCTCCCTCCTTGCTCCGAGAAAAGGATGGGATGAAAAAGTTAAGACAAAAAGGAGTTTTATTGAAAACACAAGTAAAACTAAGGGGAGTTATTTCGTAATATTAAAACTGTGAGGATTTGTTTTTGTATAATTAAAACGGCGGGAAACAAGACATCAGTTTTTTTTTACACTCAAATATAAAAATATTATTAAATTATTAAAATAATTAAATGTGTAACTTTTTTACACATTCTTTTTAAATATTTTGTAAATATGACCATAAAAGACGCTCGAACTTAAAATTTAAATAAAATAAGTAATGTATGTGAGATTGTCCAATGTCCAGAATATGTAGATTAGTCAATTTGTCACACAACTTGGAATTCTTTAGGATAGATCTCTCGACTTTTTGTAAATCTCTTCGCCATTAACACAGTGTGGAATGAAGATGGATTGGCATGGGTTAGCTCGAAGTCCTATATGTTAATCGTGTTTTTAAACATATTGCATACTATGAATTTATTGCCCTTATTTGTCTTTGAGACAAAGTTTTATGTGTTTTTCTTGTTCATATGTATCTTCTTGAAAATACTATACTAAAAATAAAAAGTTTTATGATTTGATATAATAATTAAATTAAAATAAATTTATTACTATTTGCGTTAAATTTATTAAAACAATTTACTAAATGTTTTTAAATACTTGTATGTTTTGATTTTTTAAAAATAAAATAAAATTTATTAGTATTTAATGCATTAGCTTTGTGGTCAAACATTTTAGTAAATGTTTTTATATATAAATATTGCATTTTAATTGGTGTTTAACGAGGAAAATACGATTCTTGTCCTTTCGTTTACGTTAAAAGAACACCGAATAATTTTGATATTTGTGTCACATAAGGAGTCTTCACAAAAACAATTTCTCCGGATTCGCAAGTCACCTAATCAATTTTAATGACGTTAAAATATGGAAGTTAAAATCTTACATACAAATAACAAAGGATTAAAAATCAAATGGAAATATTTTACATTAAGAAGGCTTAAAAAAGAATGACCCTTTAATCAATAACCAAACAACTTTTCAATATAGTCCCATATTGTACGATATTCTGTTGTAATGGTCATCCTATAACTAATCAACTCGAGCCACTCTCTTCACCCCCTTCCTCTTTTTTCAACTATTTTGTCCACAATATCAAACATTTTCATAAACTAATGCGTGCATGTAAGGGTTGCCAGCTAAAAGCATGCAGTTTTTAATCGGCATCGTAGTCTTATACTTTTGTGTAACAACTATGGCGAAGGTGTATAGTGGGTTTTGCATGTTTAATTGGTGTCCTGACGAAGAGATGGGTTCGTCTCAAAACCGGTAGACATAGAATTGGTAAGTGGTTATTTGCAAAAATATTTAAATATAACATTTAGTAGATTAAATTCTATATTGAATCAGCGGAAGCTGGTTTTTGTACTATTAAAACTGTGGAAAATTTATCATTTTCTTTTTGTAACTTATATTTTAAGCATTAAAATAATGATTAGTTGTGTCATGAGTCATGATTGTATTAATAATTTGATTTTGGGGTAAAAAAATAAATTAATGTTACTTAATATTTGTATGTAACCAGTTAACGTATTTATAATATCTCCCGGTTTGAGACGTTGCTGTTTCTTCGTCAGGACTCACACTACATTAGTATGTAAACACTTAAATACATCGTAACCTTTACCATCATCTCACTATTGATGAAAATATTTTATGACTTGCACAGTTTAAGGGATGTTGTCGCATTGAACCTCATGTTAATGTACTGAGTCCTAAATAAAAGACAGGTACGTTTCGAAGCCTGTACACATTAAAAAGTCGGTAAATCGTTATAAACTAATATTTAGTTGAAATTTACTAATATTTAGTTGAAGTATTTTCACTTAAAGTTTCTTTACTAATCATAATACTAACCTTTTTTATTTTTTTGAAGAGTGATACAGTCTACGGGTTAAAAAAGGGATCAATTAATTGAGATAATAAATTATACCAATTACATATTTTGACATTTCTCGGTTATATTATGAAGGTTACCGAAGAAGAAAAGAACTCTAGTAGAACTCCGTTTATCTGAACTCCAGTCTCCCGGATTGCCAAATATCCGGATCGTTATCAGGAAACAAAAAAAAAGTTATAATAACTAAGCTTCTATAACAAGCGTCTTGAGGATGCGGCGGGGACCTGGCTTGGAAACGCGCTGCTTTTGTTTTGGGACAGTGGGCGCCACACGGTAGCTCACCGAGACTTTTTCGGTGGCTTGCGTAGGATATTAAATTTGCCTAGTAAATTTTATTATTGAACTCTCACAGACATAGAATTAAGAATAGTCCAGAAGAAGCGCAGAATCATATTTGAATACATCGGACTGTGTCCAATAATTCCCCAACTATGCTCTACTTTCTCGCATTCGTGAAGTCACCGAGTAATGTTGCTTGATGAGAAAAAAAATCATAACACAAATGTAAGGTAAAAAAAATCAATTTGTTAATTTCTCTAAAATTTTATTTTGCACGCGGAAATATTGATTGATACAACAGAGTAGATAAGTAAAGGGTCATTTAATAAGAGTAATTGAATTAATGAACTTTAAACTCAAAATAGAAAACAAATTTTATTTTACATAAAACGGATATTTTTATATCATGTTAAATAATATTTGATGTTTCGAATATAATGTCGGTCAAATGTCTACCACAGAGTTGTTTAATCCGAGATCCAATTTTCATGAATTCTCTCATTAGATGAGCAAAGTAGGGTAAACAAATTTACTACCCTGGAAACACTAACGAAATTTCCCTTTTGTTTCTTCGACAATCTGACAGATGGAAAAATAATTCAATTTTAAGTAATGCATTTGTTACACATTCATTTGTTGATTACACATGAAATGTGATTGCATCTTGTTTCTTTCAGATCCTAGCAGTATTTCTACACTTTAAAAGGACACAACACGGCACAGTTGAATTCAAATCAGGAGTTGCATACTGAGCGACGTCTAAAAAGAAACTAATGAGTCAAAACCTAAACCTACTCATTTATGAGTAGTTGAGTCGCCTTCTGTTTGATGTGCGTATGCGGTTTCTGAACTATTATTAATTCTATGCACACAGATTTGCATCTCGGTACTCACTGAGAATTGAAAAAAATGTGGAGAAAAGAGAATCCCATTCTTTTCAGTAATTATTTTTACTCTTTATTTTTACTTTTATTTTTATGATAATATATTTTAAATTATTATTTTGATTATAAATAAATATTTAAAGTTCGCATTTCATGTTTTATTGTTAATCTGATGTGCTAATTTATTTAAACTAATATAAAAATATCATGTATGGTATGATAAGGGGTGATAATAAAAAGAGAATTTGTAAAGGTAGCTCACCAGACAAGTTCAATTTCTAAAAGTAACTCATATCCTTTTTAAGTTTGGAGACCACTACTTTAGGAGAACCTAAACCTAGGTTGCCTGTTCTTTAAACCTGCGAGCTCACGCCGCCGTCGTGTGAGCGAGTAAAAATTTATTCGTCAAAGCAAGTAACTTTGCTGGACATGTTCAACTTAGTTATTAATGTGATTCCAAGTCGCTGAATGAATTCAAAAGCAATGAAAAGGTGATTTAAAAGTAAATTTAGAATTTTCTTTCAAAACATTGCCTTATTTAAAGGTTAATCTAATTATTTGAATTCCTTGATATCCGGATAACGTCTAGCACTCATTACTCTGGACAATTCCACTTTTACTGGACAAAAGAAATAAACATTTAAATAAAAGTAAATAATAGAAATTATCATCGTGTAAGCACTACAGTACACTAATTCGTTTTAATAACAAAATTAATTCAACTCCCTTCACATTCCTCCCAACCACCTGTTTTTATATAGATTAATTTATAAATAAGAATTAGGTACATACCTACATATTTTGTACTTGTAATTTAATGCAAACGTATTTGTAAACATTTTGCATGGTTATCATAACCCTGTCCTCGTCCGATTGTGCATAGGGCACTACATTGGTACACTTAATGCAGCGTACATCGGTCATCTGTGACATGAAGGAAAGGTGATTCAGCCTTACGTCCAGCTTTAATTAGTACTTTATGTCAACCTTAACAGGAATCAACCCGAAACGAACCCGGGACCTTCAGGTACACGCTCGTGCCAACCACCACACTACGAGGCTAACTTATCTTCATTCGATTTCCTTATTTAGCCGCATAAATCAATCAAACGGTTGTATTTTCTACTTTAAGAAATCAATATAATCAAAGTTGACACAAACACATGAGTATATCATCACAAATGATTTGATGAAATCGTCCTCAAAAACTTTTCCATTTTCTTTAAAACATAAAAATATTTTTTTAATTGAATTAATTTCACTGCTTTCATGTTAAATGTATTGTTATCTAAATATAACTTTTAAATATAACTTTGTTTATCCCAACCGGATTTTGGTTAGCCAATATGTTTTTCTAACTGAAGATTATGACTGGGTTTACATTCTTCATACAAATAAATAACTGAGCATATCTGTAATTATAAACATGGAAAAATATTTAGTTAGCAAAAAAAAATCTACAATTAGTATTTAGATAATATTATCTTTTTTCATAATTAAAAATAAGTATTATAAATATGTATTACGGCATAACGTAAACAACAATGTTTTTATTAATCAATAGAAACAGTTATAATAATTTAAAAATATCTTTGTTATATTACCCCTTTATAAGACACTCAGACAGTTTATTATAAAGGAGATAAATTTTAATTTATGAAAAAATTGAAGTTAAGTCAATATTATTAATGAATAAATAGTTTATAGTTTTATTTTTAAATATTTCCTTTTGATCTTTCCTGTAAAGGGTAAAATGTTAAATACAAGACCAAAATGAAACTAATTTCATCTCACATTATAAAGGATTTTTCATTCATATTTTTATTCTTATAATGAAAATACCCCTCTTGGAGAGGTCGCGGAAGCGATAAAAGAAGTCAGTCCCAAATTCTTGGAGTCTAATTTACTTGTCCTTTATTTCTATATTAAATTACAATATCTTTGCCGACATTTTACTGACATACTTGAATGTTTTAAAAGCTTTCACAACGGATTGTTAAAGTTTATTAAAATAAAATAGTATATTTCTCATACAAACCATGTATCGGGGTTGAATAAACTAATCATATTTGAATCAGCTACCGGCTCCTTCATTGGTGATCCTTTGATTCTCTGACAGTAAATACAAGACGGACCGTCACTTCCTCCCAATTGTCAAGCCCTGCACGTATCAGACACCACACCGATACACAATACACTCAACACAAATCACTACACGGACCAATCAACAGACAATCGTACGATACGAACTATGAAAAAACGTCAAAAGTAATAGAAAAATTGTGTTTCTTCAAACGGAAATTGTTCGACTTACTTAAAATCTTTGCTTGAAAACAGCACATTGCTTTAAAATATAGTGTTTTTGATACCAAAAAAAAGATATGAATTGCTGAAACAAACAGAATTGAGGTAACTATTTTTAAATGATCCTTAAAAATCAAATTCGAATCACAACTCAATTGTATCGCTTTGTTGTATTAGTTTATTATTTTCAACTACGTTTTAATTACTTTTCTTTGAAATATGATACTTTCTTCGGTACTTTAGTCTTTTAAGCGCACTTCTCTTTGTAAGCCCCTTATTTTTTTGATGTTTTCTGTACACACATCGCTGCGTTTATCTTGAATACCGTATTCCGGAGCTGACGTTTAAAAAACCTGCACGTTTCGCATTCAGTAGCTCAAGTACACGCTCACCGGAAAAACTTCAGTGGAAAACACAGTTCGCAAGCCTTTTTCTACCGGGAAAACCTAGCACAATTACCCGCGGCTCGTCCTTACTCCACGAAACGACGGAACGAATTGTCAATTCATACTGCAACGTCACCAACACACAGCGAAATACTTAACATCGGTACCTAAGTGTAACGGTACGTACGTCAGATTAATAACAACGCCACGGCGCGCCGGCCGTATTTTTGTATCGTGATAAAAATTACTTTAATTTGTTAATAGAGGAATCTCAGCGACATTCCCGGGCAAGCATTATAAAAAAAAACGCCTTTTAACTTGTACATTAATGGACATTTTGTTTAATTGTATTGATTGATTTTTCATTTCTTTACTTTTTCCAGCGTTACATTTGTGATTCATTGCAAAGTACTGTTTTAAATTAATTTTTTATGTACACATTTAAATAAATTCAAATAGCGTAAAGCATCTACATATGCTTGAACTGCGCCCTGTGCGTAGGTTTACTTCGTATACTTCGAAATAAATTATAAATAAGCAGCCGCACGTAGTATCTTAAGTGAGGTTGGGTGGACAGAAAAGTGGCGCGAGTAAGAAGTGCCACCTGGTGTGTTTTGATCTATGTGCACTTTCAAAGCGCATGCATCCTTCTCATGGACAACGCCACAAGTGAAATGCCCGTTTTTTGATTTTGTCGCCGTTCGTCGGACCAAGCGGTTACACGAACGTGTAGATTATTTTTTGCCAAAAAAGTTTTTTTTTTCGGATTGCAAAGAATTTGACATATTTTCTTAGTTTGAATGCATTATTCCATCATGTATTCGAATAACTTATTTAGTTATATTTAAGCGAGTATTACTTTTACAACAACTTTTTTTTATTTTTCAAAATGTTTATATTCGGGCTGAAAAGAAGCATTTGGCACTGTTTACCTTGTTTCTTCAATTAAATATTGCAGAGCATTCATCTGTTATAAAATTGACATTTTTAACATGCCACGTAGGTACATACTTGAGATCATCGAGCATTGCACTGTAACTTAAAATATATGTGTCATATGTGTAATATACAATTACTACTTATTTTAAGTTTTTTTGTTAATTATTATAGCTTAACCCGAGGAAAGCTTAAAAATGCATAAAAAGTAAGTAAATTTTTAAATAAATGTAATTTTATATGAATGCATACTTTAAATGTACTGCAAATCTAACTCTAGTACAACCACATCATATTATGAGTGTTCTCCTGAGGAAATGAAACCTCCATCTAATGGTGGTCTGTGAAAAATGATAACTTGAAAATAAAAGCTTTATCGAATTGCTACTTTAACCGAGACTACCAGAAAATCAGCCATCGATCAAAAGCGATGAAGAATAAGGGGTTTAAAAAACCCGACGAAGACAACCCGCTTGTGATGAAAAAAATCTACCAGAAAGAATGCTTTAGAGTTCCTCGAACACAGAAGACGAAGGAGATCATAATAAGAGTCTTATTACGAGAGTTTGCCATGAAAATAGTGGATATAGTGTGCTTTATTATAGTTTTATTAAGCTCACGAAAAATTCATCGCAAGGGAATTTTCTTATTACTGTGATTTTGAAGGCGATTAAAAAATGTAATTTTATTTTATTTTGTTCATTTTACAATAAATAAAATGATTATTTTAGTCCTTAACGCAGATTCTTTAGTAATTTGTATGTTTTGGCACTTTTCGCCTCCGCAACACGTGTCTGAGCCAGATCGCTGCACCCTTAGAACGCTCTTTGAAGCAGCTGCGTCCGTTTTTGGACTTCCAATGTTGGTAATAAAGCCGAAAAACCTTGAAACTAATATTCTCTTCCATTACCTTCTTTCAAAATTCATTTTCATTAAACATTTAATATCCGGTAATGAAAACCTGCCTCATCTTGACTTCATATGGCAAAAAGTGGTCTATTAAGGCGTTCTTACCATAACAATGTTTTGTCTACAAAATTATCGTGAAGAGTAAAAAAGTGGCAAATAATAAATAAAGCTCTAAATATGATAATTATTATTGTAACCGTAGGTATAATATAATTCTTTTAAACAGTTTCCTGTTTCTGTTGCCAGTTTTCGTGTCACCGGTTTTTCTTCACGCTTTTCAGTAATAAAAACTTGAATATAGTAATAAAACTGGAGGGTAGTTCTACAAAAAGCATCCTTGCTTCATGCTCTACCTTCGTATAAAATATTAATACAAGTGGAATTATTTCACAAGCCTTGCGGTGTAGTGAAAATAGCGACGATCAACCTCAAACGAATTTCATGGAACCATTTTTTTTTTCACAAAAAATAACTAGATCTAAAAGTGCGTAAAGCACTTCAATAATACACTTATTGCACTCTATCCTGACTTTTAATTTAGATAACCAGAAAGGGGCTAGTAAATTATTTAGTTATGAACCACATAAGATCTATTATATTTATTTTTATAGGAGTGATAGATCTACCCATGAAAAGTAAGAATTAGATTGAGCAGAATTTAGAAAAAATAAGATTTATTAATCTTATTGGAATCGACCTTCTTATAATTTTGTTAAATATATGTTATAAAAGACCGATGTCTCTACTAGCCATGGTCATAAGACTTGAAAATATCAAAATTTACACGTTCTCTAATCATTTCTTTATATCTATTGAGATACCGGCCTGGTCGCATAGTTTGTGGGATATTTAAATACTTTGAAATCACTAGGTATGTTTTATATTTTCATTGTTAAGATAAAATATATTTCCGTATCCAATTTTCGAGATATCAGTATACTATACTTGCTGCAATAAGAAGGGGATTGTTTTCTTTTCTGTTTTGTATCGTTTACATGTGGATAATACAATAGATATGACAATATTGTTCCGTCCCAGCTCCGTGAACAGCCTGACCGAGCAGGACAGAACGCTGCGCTAGTACAATACTAAAATAGGGAAATTTCAGTTTTTTTTCCACTTTTCAAGTAAAAAAGGTCTATGAAATACTTTTTTTTGCTAATTTCTAGTAGCATAAAAATTATTTTTTAATTAATAATTTTGAATTCCCGCAAAAACGGTCATTTCATTAGCCACGCCCTAATACGTCACGATTCATGTTTATTTATTCCTGCTCATTCAAATTTGTTTAGAACATTGTCACAAATCTTCACGTCACAACTGTAAATGCTAAACATGTTGCGTTTTTCTAGCGATGTATTTTTTTAAGTTCTTTTTTAAATTTATGTTTGAAAATATTTCTCGTCAATATCCATATTGATTTTGAAAATACAATTGATTAATCGAAATCCATTTCATATTCAGTATTCGAAGTATGTGTTATTTCCTTTACTATTGATATTATACCAAGATGTAAATATTCAATTTCTATAGTATGTTTTCACCAACATTTTGAGGCCATTCGACGGCCAATTTAATAATTACTATGAGATAGACCAGCTCTTGTCTTGAGGTAGTATTTTTTTTCCTAGCTCTTTATTTCTTTGGTTGTTTTTTATTTTAATTGTTTCTGTATGTATTCTAAGGAAATGTGTGCTTTTGTTGAATGGACTGAATAAATCCGTAAAAAATATTATATTTTTCTAAAAACGTACAGCAGAATTTGAAAACTTACAACGAAAACATTCTGCTTAGAAACCATTATGAATGTTTTTTATATGAAGTGATATCTCTTTTAAACATCTGGAACCCTGAACAAAAAAGGTTATAATAAAATATTTTCTACGATTACGTAAAGTGTTGTTGATATAAAAATATTTTAGTTATTACTGTATTGTTAACTCAAGACAAGATCTGAACTTTTTTGGTTTAGTTTACAACGATTCAAACGAGCACTAAATCAATAGTACAAATCTTATCTTGATGTCCCTTATGTTTGTCAATGCTTCTTTCCTTTTTTAAAAATGTTTTTAACTATTATTTTGTTATATTTAAAACCCTTTAATTGAAAACATGGACACTGTTCATTAATAAATAAACTATATAATAAAATACAAATAAAATCATTTTGATACAACCTTTGGATAGGAACGCTATTGTTCGGAAAGCATTAATCATGTTTGTCGACATATGTATGCTGTCAGATCAATTTGTAATCAGTAATGTGTGCCAGTCAATATTTCCTTCCCGTTGTTTATTTGTCTGTTGACAGACTCAAATTGCTTCTCAATCTCGGATTATGGTATAATTATATCAGCGTTAACAATTTCCCAAATAGTGAACCTCAACTGCAATCGAAGTATAGTTTCACACCAACATTAAATCCATACTTGTTTAGAAAACAGTTTACTCATTTGTTTCATTCTTCTCTTATTTGCGCCTACATAATGTTGCCAAGCACGATGCACCAAGAAATGAATTGAAGGTTTTTTTTTACAAAAATTACATATCTGAAATTAGAATGTCGTCTCTATAGAATTAAGAATAGTCCAGAAACCGCATACGCGCATCAAACAGAAGGCGACTAAACTACTCTTAAAAAATAAGTTTTTCGTTTTGACCCATTAGTTTCTTTGTAGACGTCGCTCAGTACGCAACTCCATATTTGAATTCATCTGTGCTGTGTTGTGTCGTTTTGAAGTGCAGAAATACTGCTGGGATCTTAAAGAAACAGTATGGGATCACAATTTACGTGTAATTAGCAAATGCATGTGTAAGTAGCAAATGCATTACTTAAAAAAAAAAAATATTTTCCATCTGCTGACAGATCTGAATTGTCAAAGAAAACAAAAGGACATTTCGTTAGTGTTGCTAGGGTGGTAATTTTGTTTACCCTACTTTGCGCATCTAATGAAAGAACTAATGAAAATCGGACCTCGGATTAAACAACGCCGTGGTAAACATTTGTCCGATATTATCTTTAAAACATCAAATATTATTTTACATGATATAAAAATATTCGTTTTATGTAAAATAAAATTTATTTTATATTTTGAGTTCAAAGTTCATTTATTAAATTACTCTTTTTAAATGACCCTTTACTTATCTACTCTGTTGTGTCAATCCTTAGAGTATATACAGATATATATACTCTAAGTGTCAATCAATGTTTCCGCGTGCACAATACAATTTTAGAGAAATTAACAAATAGCTTTTTTTTACCTTACATTTGTGTTGTGATTATATTTTTCCCATTTGGCAACATTAAGCGTTTGGATACACTCCGATGTATTCAAATATGATTCTACGCTCCTTCTGGACTATTCCTTATTCTATGGTCGTCTCATTTGCCGCAAACATGTTAATGAGAAAACGTTCCAACTTCAGTTACGCAGTTTTTGTAAAAAAACCTACATCTAAAAGTATACCAAAATGAACATATTTTTTTGCACAACAGGCCAGGATACCCAATAACAGTGGTGAATTACAGCACAGAACACCCAGGCTTGAGAAAAATCATATTATTATTAAATGTTCTCACTGGGAATCGAATCCAGAACCTTCCGTGCTTGAGTCAAGCGTCTTCACCGCTACACCACGCCGCCTTTCACCTTTAACTATTTTTATAAAGTAACCTCATCCACACGGACACATCATAAGCTTGCTAAAATTTAACAGCCAAACTTTTTACTAAATGTTAGCAAATAATTAGATGTAACCACTAGCTGACTTTTCTATACCCGTCTCTTCCTCAGGACACTAATTACACTAACACGTAAATCCCACAATAAACCTTCTGCATCGTTTAAATTGCACGAAAATAAAAAAACAACGTGCCGATAGAGCACATACTTTTAGTAACAACGTAGGCAGGTTATATATTTTTTTCAATGTTTCATATTGTTGAAAAAGAGATTTAAAAGGGTTCGGGGAGGAAGAGGGAGCTGAACTTGACTAGGTAAATGGTGACCATTATAATGTAACATCATATAATAGTAATTGAACGTAGTTATGCAGAAAGCAGCCAGTCCACAATTTTGAAAAAATGAGATATTGATGTTATCGGGTGCAGTAAGGTCAATTATAGGTTCTGCTAAATACAGCAAGACCACTTTCACACAATTTTTTTTATTTAATCGCCTTCTTTAAAATGACGACGATTTACAAAAATTGAATTTTTCTATTTGCAGAAAACACTCACAGCACAAGAAAAATCTTACGGTTCTTTAAAAATTATTAAAACCGTTTAAGTACATAATTAAATTCTTGTTTTTTATATTTAAAAAAACCAATGTTTTCATTGTTTATCATTTATGAAAGTCGAAAACATTCTAACTGTCGTGCAAATTTGTATATTCACTATTTTTATAAAAGTGCTTTTATCTCAGTTTCACCTTTTTATGGCTGGCTGCTTCTGCATAACTACGTTCAATTATCTGTAATTAGTGTCCCCACGTGTAACTTCGTCTCGAAACCGGTAGATATAAAAAATGGATTGGTGGTTATGTATAATTATTTTCTAACATTTAGCCTATATACAATTTAAGTATCTTAAAAACCAAACCAGTCTGACGATGTCTCGTGAGCGATAAAATCGACTATTGGTATGTCAAACTAATTGAATTTGAGTTTCAAACTATTGTAATAAAATTGCTGTTGTTTTACGAGATATAAAAAAAAAGTAATTCGGTGGTTCATTAATTATATAATGTGCTCAATTATTCATAAACTCCATTCAATTTCGCCTCAAATCTTGATTTACGTATTTGAAAATGTTCCTGCCTGAATCGTCGAGTGGCAGAGTGAATATACCAACCACAGCACTAATAGCGGAGAATAGCAAATTAAATGTTCCATAGAACGGAATAGCTAATGTACGCGCCAGCCACCCCCGGGAACGAACTAACCAACGAAAGGTCAGCTAAACTAAACTAAACACTCACTTCTGGGTAACCCGAGTACAAATTAGCACTAGACGACCCTTATATTTTCACAAATTTTAAATATTTATTATATAAATAAAAGACGAGTAATACTGTAATGCACAAATTTGGAATATCCAGTGACCGGTTTCATCGCTTTCGCGACATCTTCGAGACTGGTATCTTTATTAAGGAGTTCGATGTATTTATACCAAACAGAGGTAAGGATAGATAATTCTAAGTTATATGAAAGTAAATTAAATAAAGTTATTTTTATCTTAAGGATCATTATCAAAATGTTTTCGGGTTAATTCATGAGTTGATTAAATGCTATTTTAATCAGTTTAAGTATTTTATTTTATTTTTAGTGTCCCATCCTTCGTGAGTGTAATATCACTGAGTGTGATATCACTGTGAGTAGATATAGTGAGAGAATACCAACATGCTTCACTTCATGCCAACCATGCCGGGAATCGAACCCAAGACCTCTTGCATGGTAGGCATACGCGCTGACCACTACACCACAAGGCCAACATTTAATGGCTATTTATTTTAGTTATTCTTAATTAAGATTGTTTAGTTGAAAGTTTTTATTAGTTTTTAATTATTTTATAATTATTCTTGCAAATTTTTATTTTTATTATATTTAACAAAATATACTTAATGTACGCAATTTATAAAAATTGTTATTATATTTATTTATATTAAAGCCATGAAACTTGTTTCATTTTTACCTAGTGAAGCTGCTATGAATATTTCCTTTCAATTTTACAAATTGTTTTTGTTAACTGCCCCCATTAAACAATAAGCACATTTCTTTAATACCTTATATTTTAATATATATTTTAATATATATATATATTTTAATTAAATCACGTGATGGTTTTTTTTTCAAGTAAACGTCGTACTTCTGAAATAAAACTGAACTAAAAAATATTGCTTACATAAAAATTAAAAACGAATTAATTTTTAATTGGAAAAAAATAAAATAAAATCTTACCTCCTTGTCTGCACCTATTAGATCATTTATTACAGAAAGGTTATGTAAAGTCGTTCTAAAAAAACCTTTAAAAAAAATATCGTTTTTAAAATTTAAAGTCCCTAATGTAGATTCAATTTTTTGGAAATTGCAATTCTTCAAGTATTGAAAGATAATAAAAATATAAAATTAAAAACAAGTTCATCCTTCCAAATGATTTTAGAATGCCAAAGTGTACTACCAAGCGATTCCATTAAAATTATGAATATTTGGAAATTAGATATTTTAATGTACGGAGGATTTAAAACAACAGAAAAAATGTTTAATACAGGGTGTGTTAACAAAGGCTGTCACATCCGAAACCACGATGGTCAGTATGGGCAAGAAGACATATAAGCATATTTATAAAATATTTAGAACAAGACAAGACAGTTTAAAAAAATAAAATATTTAAAAAAACAAATGGTTGCTTACTTCTGCAGGGGAGAAGTGAGGGGAGCGCGGCGGAGTATCAGACTCTCCCCTCCCTCCTCTTCGTTGTAATAGGATGATATTGATGAAAAATACGTAATGTCTTTTTTTATATTTCTGTTTTTTTATATGATTTTTATGAGTCCACAAACCAAAAAAATAAAGCACCGCACTGCACTGTTAAATACATTTAAAAGAAAAGAATTCACATAATCTGAAATGCATAACAGGAACGAAGATAATATATGTTTGTGTTAACATAACTTCCCTAAATTGGTTTGGATAAGTATTTTTATTACTGAATAACTTGCACCATTCATTTTATTATTTGACATTCGTATTCAGTTTTCGTGAACAGAAATGTTAAAATTTTCAAAATACTACTAATAAGGCTGAATCTCATTTTATTTCATCTCTTTTCACTATGAGCGCTTTAGGGCGAGGTTGGATAATATTTCACAAACTAGCATCTAGCTTTATTGGCAAGTTCTACATTATGTTGGAAGCTTTGTCATGGTGAAAATTTCTGGGGATGGTACGTAAAAGGTCAAAGGGTGAGCTTAATCTTAACGGTTGGGTTCAGAAGCTTGAAGATGACACGATAAATGTACAGCACATATTATTTCGATAAATAATAAAACATTTACAATTTTTGTATACATTTTTTCACTGTTCGAAACACTTTATTTTTAACGGTAGGCTGATGGTATAACCATACAATGAGTACTGACAGAATTTTATTCGTTTCCGATAATATTTAACCTGAAAGCCAAATATGTTTTAAGTAGTCTTTTTATATCAACATGGATATTTTACTTGCGAAACTTTAACTCTACGGCTCGGATGTAAAAAAAGAGATAATTGTTTAGCAATTGTACAACGTTTTAATGAATAATTTAAAACCGATGTCTTTCAATCATAAAATAACTAATATATGCATTCAGAATTCATATTTTCATTCATTATTAAATTAAACCTTCACGCACCCTTTACAAAATGTTGGAAAAAAAAAACAAATCTAGCCCTTTTAAATTCAAACAATAGAATTGTTTTTATTTTCAGATATCATATTTTTTTCATAATAGGCAATGCCTAAATATTGTTTTCAATTATCAAAAGTCTTTTCAGATCAGTTAGTAGAATGAACAATAAATTAAATATATACAAATTTTTGTAGACGATTACAGGCTTTTTTGAATGAATTTTTTGTTATACATTTGTACTTTTGAAGATTTATCGCCAAAATGTATTTTTCCCTTACTCTTGTGTATGTTTATAAATTACGTATATTTAATAGAAGTCTTCAAAAGGAAATAGGTCAAAAAAGGGGTTATCGAGGAAGAGATGGGAAATGCTTCTTCAGACGTGTTTTAAACATGAGATGCTGTAGAAACATACTTTTTAGTGGATTGGAGATGATTTCATAGTCTGGCCGAATGAACAGTAAATGAATTTGTGAAGAAAGAGGAATCACGGATAGGAAAACGGAGGGTGCTTTGAGAATGTTAACGAAGTGGTAAGCCACGATCTGATAACCATTGAATTTTTTTAGGTAGGTAGAATGCGTCAGGCATTAGGAATACAATAAAGTAAGAAACATTAGTGTGAGGGTGTAATAATATCTTATATTGAGTCATTTACTCTCTAGTAGGTTTATTAAGACTGACATATATAAACTACTTACAACAGAGATAGAAAACATTTTCAATCGGTGGTAATATATAAAAAATGCCAAGGCTCAACTGTAAAACTCACATCACGCGGATTCGGTTCCCACCAGTTGCAAAAAAAAATCCAAGAATTTTTTTTTCTCAATTGGTCTTGGTGTTGTGGCGTATATTTCATAACTTCCTTTTATTTCCTCTCTTTCCCACCTGCTTACAAGCCTTTTAAATAAAAACCTAGCAGATTATTGCTTTTTACAAATGTATTGATACCATTTTATTTTTAAAATAAAGGACGAGTCAATTGAAAAAAATTCGCAAGTCTTTATGCATTAGTAAATTTCAATGAAAATTCCATCAAGAATTTTCGCTGCCAAATTAGACTGCCTTTTGTTGAAATATATTGATCCTTGAGGAGTCAAATCCAGTAATAGTTTGACAAGCATTTGGGCGTTGTATAAATTCTTTAAAAAAAAAAAATCCAGGTGAATAAAAATAGCCTTAAAATAATAAAACTGTCCACTCGAAAAACGATCACATAAAGGGGGTAAGATTAAACCTTTTATTCTTTATTCTTTATTCTCAAGGGCGTCTGTTTGTTCCATTCTGGTGTTAAAATGGTCGTTTAAGTCTTTATCAAGGGTGCCATTGTCTTTTGTTTATGGCTTCCGTGTCGTCAATTGTTTACAGAATATTTTAATACACGTAATACTACTTGAAAAGTATTTTTTCCTTTTTGTCTTTAATTCTTATCTTTTATCACATACACATATCAACTTTATTAAATACTTTATGTACCTTTTTATTTGTATTTAATAATACAATCGACTCATAAAAAATCGATATGACTTCTCAATAATATTAAAAGTACGTTCAAATTTTTGTCAACAATCAACAGAAAAACCCCTTTTAAAATTTTATTTTTCCTTCATAAAAATAAGCACTTGAAAAATATGAAAAACCTAGAAATTAAATTGACATTATGTGCCTCGACCTTTACTTAAAAAAATAGATATCGCACTATTTCATCTTGGAGTTTAAATTAATTTCCCGTTGACTTAGAAAACGCAACATAAATTATGAGTTCAAATAATTTGATTATTGATGGGACTTTATAAGGTAAACAAACATTTACATTTTAACTGTAATATGTTTGTTTGCTGTAATTTTACAACAAACAAACATTGCATAAAAAATCGTTTTTTAATTGAAATTTATCTACATGAACAATTATTTATAAAACTTCTATATTATCTTTCCTGCAATAATTTCACAAAATCGGACCAACTCTCAAAAACTGAAAACAAAACATTGTGTTCCTTAAATTAAGAAATAATTTTCTTTCTAGAGCAAAGGTTTCCACTTTTGTTTTTTGGTTAAAGGAGCCTGTTTCGCTGTATACATAATTTAACGCTTGGCACACAAACCCAAAACGACATAAAAAAAACAGAATTCAGGCTTTGTATGGAAAACTAAATAAATTCTAGGAGAGGTTGGAGTAGAAAATTTTACCGTAAAAAAAGACATTCCACTTGCAAATAAGAGGGAATCTTAGTTTTTCAGGCAAGCTATGTTATTCCTTGGGCTGAAATAACTGGATTAGAGTGAAGGTTTTAATTAGGCTTCTAACTAGATGAAATTAGGTTTTTGTTTAAAATGTTGGTGTAATTATCTGAATTAACTACGCCCATTTCATTAGAATAGACTTTTGAGCATTCGAACAAGACCATCAAAACATCCCAATTTAACTTTAGCAACAAAAATTACGAATATTGTTATTTTAACCGATGAGAAAAAATGTTTTCCTTATCTATTTTAAAGCTATATCTATGATTTGTCACCCACGTCATTCCATTTCTGCACCTAATTAGTAAACCAATAAAATCAATAACTTGTAACATGAAAACAAGATGATAAGCTTCAGATGCCAGTTCATAAAATTTTACGGTGAATTATCTTCATTAATTTCAGACAAATGCGTTTACCAACAGAGTCAACTCACACCTTAAAAGATAATTTAAAGCTTAAAAACATTTTTGTTTTGTGGTTGCAAGAGTGTTCAATGTCAAAGTTCTCCAAAACAAAAGCCATATTCCGAAAAAATGTGTAATTTAAAATATTTGAAAATTGGATTTTGTCTTAAGTTAGAGACTATTGCAAAGACTGCTGTGGGACATAACATTTATTTTAATCATAATAAAATTAATAATATAGTGCTTACATAGTAGCGCATGTCGTTCAGATGATGATGGTTATTTTATTAGTGTCTTTTTGAAAAAAAAAATGTATTAGTAAATAGTAATGTATGCTTCTACTTTCCAATATTTTGTATCCCCACTCATCATAGGGTTTTTGGTATCATGAAGTTTGGGAAACATAACTATTTTACGCTATATACACATGTACCTTTGTAATAAATGAATTCATTCTTACATAAATAATATATTTGATTTGGGGCATTGCTAATAACAATCCATTAAAAAATAGCTAGTTTTTTCTTAAAATAATTGTTATTCTTTTTGTTTTCATTACATTATTTCAATTATCGTGAGAAATCCGATTAAGTATTCAAAAAAACAAAACTTTTAAAAATAGATAAAAATACCAAACAAAACAGATTAAATCTTAAAAGAATACTGAAAAAAAATTCGGTATAGGAAAAAAGGCTCAAAATATAATAGCATATTTCCATACAAAAATATAACCAAAGCGCTTTTTTTTGTAATAAAAATAATTTAAGGACATTTCCTTATACATAAAAAAGCGTTTATTTTTGGACAGTTGATAATCGGAAAACCTGCTATTAAAAATTATTTTACAAATAATAAAACAAGGAAGACTGTTTAAGGCTAACAACCTGGTTTATAATACTAGGCGGAAGTATTAATGTTACACAGTAAAAGGATTATTTTAAACAAAAAATGATTATATGCCTTATGAACGCCTGGATTTCCATATTCTCCGATAAATCCATGATCTGTTTTCAGATATTATATATCTATTTATTTATTATTAATTTATGAACCATTGTCCATTTATGTAGGTAAATCATCACAGTAAAATTACAAATATGATACAAAAAAAATAACAGACATTACATTGAGAGAAGATTTGGACTGTTTGTTAAGTTTTTGTTTAAATATTGGTAGACCAACAAAGTTCAAATATTGTCTTTAAGTTACTACCATAAAAACGAGACATTAGTGCATTCAGGCCACAAATTTGATTTATTTGTCCCAGTAGTGATGGTGCATAAATTTTACCATTAGTTAATATATGTAAATAGGGTCCGTATAAGTTCTACGTTTTTGTAGAATCAAAATATTTTATTCAACACTGACTCTATTTCGGCATAATAATAGGGACCTTTCTCTGACCAAATACCGACTCGTATTTTGTAAGAAAGCGATGTTGGACCGATTAAACGACGTGATCTCTAACAGTTATTTCCTTAGTATCCGTTAAAATATCAGTCTCTTTCTCAAAGAGGTCAAGTATATATTTTATAAATTATAGGTCGTTTTGCTCTTACTATAATGCTTTTATTTCATCTATTGATATATTTAACATGCTTCTAATTTCATTTAAAAATAAATTTAGACTGATTTTTTCTGGCTGCGATACGATCCCACTTGCTATTTAATGATGCTCACACTTACACACACCTGAACACTTGTTCCACATACACACTTACTCTTATCCAAATACACATAAATACACCCTTTTGTAGCACCACAATTTAATATGTATGATTTTTAT
The DNA here is from genome assembly GCF_059751315.1 of Micrasema longulum. Taxonomy (NCBI): domain Eukaryota; kingdom Metazoa; phylum Arthropoda; class Insecta; order Trichoptera; family Brachycentridae; genus Micrasema; species Micrasema longulum. Next base: position 352,757 of record NW_028278819.1, read on the forward strand.
TTAGAAACTTCGCTGGTCTGTCTTTAAACCGTATCTTTTTTATGTTAGTATATCATTGTTGACTGTTTATTTCTGTAAAATAAATAAATATTAGAAAATATTTGCAGAAAACATATTTAAATAGGCAAATAGATTTACACGGTCACTGTTATTAATATGTAGCTATAGTCTTTTAAGTGATCCCACGTGTTGGTTGGATTCGTTCCGACGTTTCGGGTACCGAAACGTCGGAACGAATCTGCAGGAGCCATCTTTAGGGTAAACTATATGTTGCGTAAAAAAAGGGTTTATGTAATAGTAGTTTGTACCGCGTCGCAGACGGCAGTCGGGTACATTCGATTTCATTTTTTTTGTCTTGTGTCGACCATGTTGAGTTCAATTTAAACTTTAACATGCGCAATGGCGCAGTTGGTCAGATGGTTAATTGTGAAACTGACGTTGCTTGTTCAATTTCCGATAGTTGCAAGAAATCAATCCAAAAATTTATTTCTTTCAATTACATATTCCATCTTTTCTACCTGCTGATAAATCTCTGAAATAAAGGCCTAGCTGGTTATTCCTTTTAAATAAAAAAAATATGGATGTTATTCAATATTTAATTTTGTGAAACGACAAGCCAGGCCCATAAAATTCATTAAAATCATCACAAAATATGAATATATTCGTATTGTGTGTTAAATATAATTTTGTATAAAGGGCCAGCTTAATAAATTAATTATTGAAGTGAAAGTTTATCTCGTCTATGAATTAGCCGACAACCCGAAACATTAAACTTTTGAGTAGCGAAAATCCAAATACATTCTCCCCTGAGAGCATAAGGACAAAGGATTCTACGCTTGTGTTACAGTTTTTAACAAAATTTATACCAAACTGATTATAAAAGGCAAGAGGAACATAATTTTAATAGCATTATTCAGAGTATGTCAATTTTTTTTACACAAGCACCACAGTCTATGTTCAATAGGTCTCCTATTCGCTTTCCGACGCTGCGTTGTCGGGAAATATGTTTTCACACAGTAATATTTTACAAAATCTGGACTGGGACTTAAAACGTAAGACTAATCATATCAAATTGATGTAGAAAAAAATATCGATATAATCTTCCATGCATTAAAATACAATTTCCTAGACACCTTTAGTTCCAGGTAACAGAATTCCGGGGATATAAATCTAAAAAACATGGATGTGTAAACATAGGCAAAATTGTTGCAAGAACTTTTAATTGGCAAACCCCAAAGAAAAACGTGCTACTTTTGACAACCTTGCTTTTTCGAGTATCGACGCATAACGGAGTTTTAGTCCCAACACTTATGTATGGAAGTGAAACATAGAACTGGGAGAGGAAGGATAAAAGCCGAGTGAACGCGGTTGGAATGTGATCTCTTAGACGAATGTGTGGGAAATCAATGTATGACAGGGTTACAAATGATAAAATCAGGCGAGAGTATAAATCTGAGTCAAGTATAATTGATAAGATTAAGAAAGGGTCTCTGAGATGGTTTGGTCACGTAGAACGAATGGACGACAAAAGAATGGTAAAACAAGTATTTATGGCGAAAATGAATGGCAACGTGAGACGAGGACGACCAAGAAAGACGTGGCATGATCAGATAAACCAAAATCTTAAGTCTGATCATGTCAAAAGCAGACAGAACCGAAGGGCATGCATGACAAGATGTATGAATGTGCAAGAGGCTAGGATTGTATGCTAGGATAGACGTGTGTGGCGTTTCATTCTATCTGCCTACCCCTACGGAGAAATGGGGTGATGGTAGTAGTAGTAGTAGTAGTAGACTATCATAATATCTGGCATGTTATTTTTTTTATTATTTTCACGCCTTATACGCATATACATTTATTATCAATACGTTCAAGTGCTACAGTATAACATAAGTATATAAATGAAGTTAAAAGCAAGAATAAAATAAGCAAGACTAAAAAAAACAAAATTAAGTTAAAATAATGAATTATACCCACATAGGTATATGGGTATACTGTATTGTTATTTTTTTTTTTCTTAAATTTTCAAGCACAAATAATAAGTATTTTGGCAGACTAATTGCTAAAAATTATATGTTCCAGTTAGCCAAAAAACAGACTGGTGGAAAAAAGAATTTCTCAAAAATTTTTACATTTTTTTAAATCAAAACATACGCAGATGAAAAAACCTCATTACTAGGGTTGGCGCTCGAAGTGTTACTATATTCACGCTGCTGTAGTGACCAAACGGCTAATGATACTGCGCTCATGTTTCGACACGTGTCAGTCTGTTATATTGTTGATATTTCTACCGAAGCTCATTGTTTTACGTCACAGTTTTAAAAAAATATCGAAATGGAATTCAAACTCAATAGCGATATTGCTCTGTATTTGGCTGGAAAATTGCCACCAGCCATTATTAATAAGCTACGACATTTACATGTGCACAAAATGTTTGTGAATCGGACCATTTCACGTTACAATGATACTGGTAGCATAAAAAACCGCTATGGAGGTGGACATCCAAAAACAGCTACATCAGCAGAAATGAGTTGAAAGGTGAAGGCCAAAACTCAACGTAATCCACGACAAAGCGCAGTTCAATTGGAAAAAAATCTCAATCTAAAAAGCTCGTAGCATTAGGCACAAATAAAAAATAAACTACCATTGAAGCCCTACAAAATATAAAAAGTGCAAGATTAAACGCCTGTACAAAAGGCAGTTCGCCTAGCAAGAGCAAAAGTGTTAAAACACTTGCTCGTTAGTGGCGAGCTAGAAAATTTGGTCTTTTTTGATGAATTTTTTTTTAAGGTTCAGCAATACGTACAAACAAAATGATCGTGTATGGTGACAGTACAAATAAAAAGACAATTTAGACAAAGCAAGCGCCTGCAATGGTGATGGTTTGGGTCGCGGTAACTGCCATAGAACACTCACCACTCGTTTTCATTGAACAGGGCGCAAAAGTAAATAAGCAAATCTACCGTGAAAAGATTTTGTTTCTTTGGGCACGTAAACAATTCGGTAGAAACCATTGGACGTTTCAACAAGACTCGTCACCATCCCATAAAGCCCGAGAAACCCAACGTTTTTTTAGAAGAAAACGTTCCCAGCTTCATTTTATCACAACAGTGGCCTCCATATACCCCGGACTTAAACCCAATGGACTTTTCCATATATCTATTCTAGAGGCCAAAGTGTCAGCTAAAAAATATGAGATGGTCGATGCCTTAAAGATTGCTTTTCGCCGAGAATGGGACAAAATACCAACAGCCCACATTCGTGCAGCGTGTGAAGCCTTCTTGGACAGACTCGATGCTTTTATCCCCGATAAAGGTGGCTACATCGAACAATAACATTTTTTGAAAATTGAAATGTTTTTACGACATACTAAAGTTTTTAAATAAAAAAAAACGAAATTGACAAAATAACAGAATTTTTAATTGGTGACCTCTGAAATTGAAAATAACAGTTGTTGTTCAATGAGGAGATAAGTCTTGAACATATAAACCTTAAAATAGTACATTATGTTAAACGTATTCAAGAATGAGGAATGTGCGATCAGGTAATGCGTTTGGAAGAAAACAGGGAGAAAAACCAGGAAAAAAAATATTTAAAAAAAAATATGTATAATATACGGACGTACTTGCATGTTAGATGTCATTCTAAGACAAGCTTCCTGACAACACAAAGCTATTAATTTTTTTAATTAAAAGCTGTGAAACTGTAATTAAAGTGTTTAACTTAAACCACTTCCACATCTAAGCGAAAAACAATTACTTACGTTCACGACACAAGTTATAAGACCTGTAAAAACCTAAATTTCCATTTCCCCCACATGAATAGTCTCCTGTTGACATATATTTAAACGTATGAAGTAAATTAAGATGTATAATTCCATCCAGAGATAAAGGTTCTAGCTTTATACTTAACAAAAATAAAAATAAAAATTCAGAAGACTTTAAGAAATTCAAGAACATCGACTTAAATTTGAAAATAACCAATGCCGACAGTTCATAAGTTTTGTAAATGCTTAGATCATCATATTTTCCAATCTTAAAGGTATTGTATTTTTGTTGAATATTTGTACCTACTAAATAGATGAGTATCTTATATTATATGTGTGTGTACCTAATGAATTTGTTGGTTCATCCATGTGGCAATTCTTCCAAGCAATTATTTTTTTATCAGCTTTACCTATAGCGTGTGAAAGTAAACAAAAAGAGATTCGGTCATATAGCTTTAAAAAACAAGGATAATGTAAAAGTAAACGTAGCCTTAGAAAATCAAAAAAAGTATTTGCGTGTTGAACATTGTGTTAACATAACATAAAATATAAAACGACTTTTTTATGTCGTAAACATATTTTTTACACCCTTCAAAATACAGTAAATTGCATGTACATAAAACCGTCGTAAATTTAGGGTTGTTTTCCAAATTGAAAAAATGAACATAAATGTGAATAATCTACAATATCTGTTTCTTAGCGGATGAGGAATATATAGAAGAAGTAATTTTAAAAATTGGTTCAGAACCCTGGTTGAGCGTTTTTGACTCGAGAGATGCTTTCAGGTAAAAACAATGAAAAAGGAAATCGAGAAGAGGTTGGTGCGTCTTGAAGTAGTAGTTGGTGCGTTTGCAAGCCATGCTTTAGGTTCCAGGTTCGATTATAGGAAGGGTCAACGTGTAATATTTATTTTAAGGGTGATTCATTGCAATATTTCACTGTCCCTAGTCTGGCCCCTGAAGTGTAAGGCTGGTCACCTTAACATCATGTAACGGTTTTTTTAGACCAATGCAGTACCTTTTGCATCACTGGGTGCGGATAGGTTCCTCTCCCAAGTTACGTTGTGTTGCAAATGGTTTTCTACAAAACTGCATAACTGAAATTGGAATCTTTTCTCATTAATGCAAAAAACAATGGAAATGCGATATTGAAAAATAATGTAATGTTTAAATTTTAACATAATATTGTAAAGCATATTTTCCATCTTTTACAATATTTTTTTCAAAATAATCCAAATTTTATATACATAATGTTTTTTGCAGTAGTAAAAAAAGATTCCAATTTCAGTTAAGCAGTAAAAAACCCTTCAATTATGAAAAAGGTGAAAAAAAAATTTTTTAAATAATTTTCCAAGATAATTAATCTCGTAAGTATTTCGTGAGAAGGATAAAATATACTTCTAAAAAGCGTCCCCATAAACAGAGAAAATTCCATAAAACGAAAATAAATATAAACACAGGGGGGTGAAATATTTTTAGATATTATTTTTCACTTATTACAATTATAATTACATACGAGTACAACGGTTGAATAAAATAAACAGATCTAGAATACATATTCTACTGAAATCATATCCAGTGTGAAGCTTAATATTTATTTAACAAAAATAGCGGTGGAAATGTATCAAAGGAAAATTTCCGTATGGAAATTTGTACTGGAAACAAAATCCAAAGATATATGAATAAATGAATATTATCAAACACGCATTGGACCTTTGAACCGCAATTTACGCTGGGTGGCGTTGAATTTCAAATTGAAACCAGGAAAAATATTTAATAACTCTTTGTTTTAGGAAGCTAATATTCAAATTCAGTCATTAAATTAAAAATATACGTACAGCGAAAGGGTGGCGTATAGCTTTGTTCACAGCAATCCGAACTTTTAAGTGCAAGTGAAATACACGGTTTTTCAGGACCAGACCGCGAAACTTCGGAGGAACATTCCTCATGGTTAGCTTTAAAAAAAATTCCTCAAAAATTTTAGCAAAAAGTCATTAAAAAAATTATCTTAAAACAGAGTAAATCTTCGATTTCTCGGATTAGTATCTCTTCCGCAAACCCCTACCACTCCCCGAAAAAAAATTGCAATAAAAACGTATTTGACAAACGAAATCATACGCACCGGACGCGGACACGGGAAATGCTGAGTAAAAGAGGGGTAGGGGTTTGTGGAGGGACTGCTTGTCCAAGAAATTAAGGATTTACCACATTTTAAGATAACATTTTTTTAATGACTTTTTGCAAAAATTTTGTTAGGATTTTTTTTAAAGCTTACCATGAGGAATGTTCTTCCAAAGTTTCGCAGTCGGGCCCTAAAAAACCGTGTTTATTTATCAACACTTTCGCAAAACAACTTAACCTCAAGACTTTATTTATTTATGTTTGTATCGCTTTCATGTTTTTTCTTCTTTGTGTTATTTAGCTTCGCAGTTCTAATAGTAGGCGGTTAATTATTATTGTTTATTACCAAAATTAGATCGGATAATGATTTTAAAATATTAAAAAGAGAAATTTAATATTTTTTTGTACATGATAGGTACTTTTAATTAACAAAATGACTAATTTTGACAATCTGTTTTAGCTGTTTAAAGTAATGATTACTTTTATTTTTTTTGAAAACTTGAAAATTATATTGTGTATATTGTTAGTTCAATTTTGCTTGGAATAAATATATTTTAATGATAAAAGTATTTATTGATTTGAAAATGGATTGAGTGTTAATATAAGATTTGTCCGTTTTTTTTCCAAACGAAGAGAACAAAATTACATAGCAAATAAAATGCCACAAATTTGTTATTAATGTATTCTCTTTCATTATTTTACAATAAAATAATTCATAGCATCTTCACCGCACACTGCGTAAATATCGCGAGCAACTTTGACAGATTTGTTTCCTCGATTGAACGCGAACAGAAAGAGGTGTCAAAAATGCTCAAGACTTGTAATCAAATAAAACAATTATGTAAAGTAAAAGCAAATACAATTTCTTGTAGAGCAGAAAATTTTCGAGGTAAATTGTTTTGCTTTCGGTGCTAATTTTTAAATAAAATATGGTCACAACTTATGTTAACACTTACCGAAACTTAATTCACAGAAAAATCGTATAAAAATTTGAAAAGAGTGTAGATTTAATGCAAATAAAAAAACCTTGATTTACATTTTATTTACAGTAAACTTATTTTACATCTTGAAAAATAGAATCAATAACATTGCATTGCACGGCCGACCCCAGGTAGATGATTCCCGGAAAGACCACCAAATAGATGGATCGACATATTCACTTCGTAAGAGGCTAATCCTTCTTAAAACAGGCCACAACGCCTGAACTAAGAAGATAAACAAGAGGGTAAAGAAGGAAAGTAAAATCAAAGTCTGAATGGTAATAAAAAAATTTGCCAAAATGTTAAATTACCTATAATTCTAACCATTAAAAAGTTTTCAATCAGTTTCCAGAAAGAAAACAAATAACGTAAAAAGCCTATATTCATTTGTTTTGTTCACAAACATCGCCACTTTTACGCAACACGAATGTTTTGCCATTAGCTTTGTGAACAGAGGGGTGGAAAATTAAAAGAAATGGGGGATACCGTTAAATGTAACTTAATAATTGTGAGAAAGTTCATTTTACGAACACCTGAAAATTTTCCTTCATAATTGGTAGAACCCAGTTACATTTTAGTACTTTATTTCCTTTCAGCCTCACGATCAGCAGGCTTATTCCGTCACAATTGTGTTTTGTTAATTCGTTCGTTTGTCATATATCCATCTCTCTCTAACGTAATAAAAACCGTATTTTGCTTTCGTTCCCTCTTATACGATACGAATAAATTTACGAAACGAATTAGTTGCAACATAAGGCCACAAAACGTTTTTCTACCATGCAAGAGGTCTTGTTCGGTTCCCGGCATAGTTGACATAAAATATGTATGTAAAAGGGTTGTAAAGTATAGTTACTTTTATAAAGCCCTAATTAAAATAGAGTTATTAACATTAGAGTTACATTGTAGTTTTGGTATTCATTTGAGTTGTTTACTTTATGAATCGATATGGTTTCTTTCACTGATCGGTATTGCGTATTGAACTAATACAGTTGACTTAATTATTATTTTTTTATTTTTTATATTTTTTATATGGGAGTTGCTTTATTATTTACCTTGCTTATAATATACAAGGTTTATATTTCAAAAATTGGATTTTTCTGCTATTAAATATCTTAAAATTTATCTAAATTATTGGGATCAGGAGGGATATATTCCTCCTGACTTAATTATTTATTCTTATTCTTAGTGGTGGGGGTCATTGCTATGCAAGCTCCTGAAGTCACTGTAGAGGCGAGCGTTTTAACATCCTTAGGTTTAACCAGTGGTTCCCCAAGGATGAGGATTCTTTTATGATGTAAAGCATCACATTCACATAGAATGTGCATAAGTATTTCCTCATCTGCACTGCAGAACCTATATCTAGAAGTATCGGAAATGTTTTTTCTAGCAAGGTGTTTGTTAAATATGCAGTGTCTTTTAAGGTCTCTAGTGATAACCCTCACTTGATTTTTCTGAGCTTTATTAGGTCTGAAGCAAAACTTTGCGAGTACCCTTTTATTAGTTCCTTCGCATGGTGCTGACCAGGTACTTTTTGCCAGAGTATTACACTCTGATTTCTGGCCCATGATCTAAACTCATGAACACATTTAGGCAATCCACAGTAGGGTTCAGTGCCTATTGGGGCTGTCCAGCTCCCAACCTTGCCAGTTTACCAGTTGCCTCGTTACCGTCGATGTTTGAGTGTCCAGGTTTCTAAATTAATGTCCGCCTGCAGACCGGCCGCAGGGCCCCGAGCCCCCTGGACGTGAAGTCCGCCTACCGGACCTTGGCCGCTGCGGAACCCAAGCGACCCGACACCGGCTTCCTCCGGGAGGACGAGCCCGTGCGCGTGAAGGTGGAGATGGTGGAGCCCCTATCAACCTGGACGCGGATGTTTTCATTTCACCGCAGACCAATAAAAGGTGATATATCACATTTGTTGAAGTGCTGGATAACTTTTCTCATAATATTGTTGATTTTTTGTAGGTATTTCTCGATAGATCTCCATAGTTAAAAAAATTAATAAAAAATCAAACTTCATGGTTTAGTTTCACTACTTTATTTATTGAATAAAGAGCGCTTTCTTCTACATAGGCATCATCCAGGATTGATATTTTAAATTTAAATAAAATTATGAACTCTTCTTATTGTAGAAGTTGGTAAATAACATTTTACTGGTTGTGAGATATTGCACTTTTAAAGTTAAAAGCTCAATCCAAATCAACAAAAACCACAAGTAAAATATTAGAAAACATAACTTTTTGGATTTATAAAATATTTCCATTTACTTTTTAAACTATTATTTGATTCCAGTTATGAAGGTATCTCATTTTTCGAAAATTTGTATTTTTCAACTGGTTCTAGAAACCAGATAATTAGAGGTCTGAAGTTTGCTTCCCAGTCTACTACAATTTTATGTTCTAATACCCTTGTCATAAAAATGACCGATTAAAAATGGGCGCAAAATTGAACAATTGTCTTTACATTCACCGACACAATTAAGCGCCAGTAGGCACTCTAAGTATAATTTAGAATTGATCTCGACAGAGTTCAGTGCTTTTAAAGCAGCCTGACGACACATATTCTCTCAGAAATGAGAGAATATAAATTCTTTTGTTTTTGTATTGTCTGCGCAAATTTTCATGTATGCAGGCAAAGATGGCATAGAGTTCCGTTTGGAAGACAGTGAAATAGATTTCTAGGCTAGTGGAGAACCTTTTCACGGGTCTAACTCCGTGTTTCCCAGCACCTGGTTGTCCATCATTCTTGTAGCCATCGGTATACCACACAGTGTTTCCTTCTGTGTGGTGTCAGGGGATACAGTTGGCATAATTGGACAAGTGTTATCACACAGGTCTGATATAAATCGGCACTGTTTTGTTTTATGAATTTATCTAAACCTTTTCACTGACCGGTGTGTTCATGTATTGAAATGAGTAATATACTACTACAATACTACCATCGCGCCACTTCCCCGTAAGTGTAAGCATTTAGAATGGACCGCCACATACGCCTATCCTGGCATACATTCCTAGCTTATTCCACATTCATACATCTTGTCATACATTCCCTTCGGTTCTGCCTGCTTTTGACATGACTAGATTTAAGATTTAGGTTTATCTGATCATATTACGTCTTCCTTAATCGTCTTCGTCCCACGTTAGCGTTGATTCTTCTTTTTTTTTTCATCTCATCATTCGCAACCCTGCCATTCATTGATTTCCCGCATATTTGTCTAAGAGATCGTATTTTAATGGCATTCACTTCGTTTTATTCTTTCTTTGCTGGTTTCTTGTTTCGCTTCTATACATAAGTTTTGGAACTAAAATTTCGCTGTGCACTGCCAGTTTAGTTTCGATTGACATATTTTTATTAGCAATTACTGTGCTTTCTTTATTTTCTTCTCTCTTTTTCTACTCTTTATCTCTTGAAAAAGTGCTTTCCAGGTACACAATTTTTTCTACTTATTTAAGAATGTGTTTTTTACATTTATAGTTTAATTAGTAACCACACGTCCCCTTTCAAATACCATCACTTTTGACTTACTTTCGTTTATGACCAATTCGTTCTCCAGACATACATCATACATTCTAGAGAATATTAATTGCAAATCCTCCTTGCCGCTTGCTAAAAGAACTGCATCATCAGCGTATAACAAACAATAAACTGAATTTGAAATTATCAATTATTGCTCCAAAACCCAAACATTATATCTCCTTCAACAGTTGTCCACGTATAGATTAAACAACCATGATGACATTACACATCCCTGTTTCACTCTTTTTGAGATCGCAAACCACGATGTGGCCATTAACTCTTATACACGCTGAGCTCTCCTCTCACCGAGATATATTTTATGTTATTTTATTTTATTTTATTTTATTTTATTTCATTTTATTTTATTTTATTTTATTTTATTTTATTTTATTTTATTTTATATTATTTTATTTTATTTTATTTTATTTAATTTTATTTAATTTTATTTTATTTTATTTTTTTTTATTTTATTTTATTTTATTTTATTTTATTTTATTTTATTTTATTTTATTTTATTTTATTTTAGTTTTTTTTTTATTTTTTTTTTATTTTATTTTATTTTATTTTATTTTATTTTATTTTATTTTATTTATTTTAATTTTATTTTATTTTATTTTATTTTATTTTATTTTATTTTATTTTATTTTATTTTATTTTATTTTATTTTATTTTATTTTATTTTATTTTATTTTATTTTATTTTATTTTATTTTATTTTATTTTATTTTATTTTATTTTATTTTATTTTATTTTATTTTATTCACATAAACGGCAAAGCTGCCTTTTACAAAAAAATATAATACTCACATAATTGGTTACATATATATTTTTTTTTTTTAAACATAAATGTCCTTTTACCGAAGATTTATAAAAAAAATTAAACCTACAAATTATATAACATATTCAGAAGAAAGTTTAAGCAATTCAAGAATAAATGTAAAAAACAAATTAAATATTAAAAAAAATTAAAGTAATATACTCTTTCATACAGCTGGGCAAAGTGAACAAAAAATTGTATGTATTATGAAATGCATAAATAAATAAATAAAATTAGCATTCACCATATTTGAAAAAGTTCAAAAGGTTTGTTCTATGGGAACAATATATCAGGTACGTGGGAATAACTATTGCCAAATTCATGAAGTCTGTTCAATACGGCATAACAAGTATACACTGTCAGTGAATTGTTGCTACAAAACGGTGGCACTTGCCTAGTCATTTTTCTAGGCACCCTGAAGTTGATGAGAGATAACAGTTCAGGGTAATCCTATATCGAATTTACAATTTTGAATAAATTTAAAAGATCTATAATTTTTCTTCTATCGTTAAGTTTTAACAAATTCAATGTTTTTAGCAAAAGATATGCTTATATATCCATTGCTCAATCTTCTCCTCCAAGCTTAAGTCTTCAAAGTATCGGGCTATTGTGTAGGGAGCGAGTGCTCTCACATCTTCAGATCTAAACAATGGTCTAAGCTTTTTATAATATTAAACATAAAATTCTATAATATGGGGTTGAAATGTGAAGGTTTTTTATCGTCTGCACTGCAGATGTGAGCATCTATAAATCAATTTTCTTTACATTTGAAAAAAAATCATTGTAAGCGTAAAATGATATTTTAAGTAAACAGCAAATTTATTAAATTATAAAGAAATTCAATTCGAAACATCCCAATAGAATAAACTTTTCAAAATTAAAGTGCTTGAAAGCATCGGGGAAAAAATAAAGAAATTTTAGTATATATTATCGGAAAGGAAATTCAATTATCTTTTTATTCTTCGTAGTTGAAAATTTTCGTTGAAACAGATGAGTCTAAAATATTTTATTTCCACGATAATATTCTGTGGAGGTATTTTTTCCAAAGCGGCTCGACACGCCGGTCAATACGTTTGCCAGTGTGCCGGCGCGTGTATTGGCAACGAAATAGTGCCCACACGATCGCGAGTTCAGTGTCTTTTGGTGCGGGCCAACGTGCGGATGTGTATTATCTCTGGAGCGTAAGTACGTCAAAAGCGCACAAAAAGTACGTGACAATACGTGAATGGACATAAAAACTATTGCAACCGCTACGTTTTTTAAAATTTATATTTGAGGAGCAACATATTATACTTTTGAGCTATAGGGTGAAATATAAAATTTTATTTGTTGAAAGTACCATTATGATTGGATTGAATATTGTTTGATTCGTTCAGTAGATTTTTTTTTCTCACATATTTAAATATTTTCGGCATTCTTAGGACCCGTAAAGAATGAACATTTTTTTACGAAGATTTCGCTTAAAACCAAATTATTTGGATGTATACTCTATACATCCAATATACTTGCTTCTCATATTTATTTAAACTTGATGCTAAAAACAATATTTTCTAGCCGACCAAAACAACAGACAGGTGAAAAAAATTAATTTATTACCCCTGACATTTATTTATAGAACTCAACAGCCATCAAAAAAAAAATACAATATTTACAAATAAACCAAAATTAAATATGAATTATTTCATTAGTGGGCGGATACAGCTTGCACATATAAATCTTTTTGTAAAAGAACTTTCTTTATCCACAATTATTGAATTGTGGTATCGAGGAATAAAAGAAAAAAAATGTATTTAATTTTTTCAATGCCTTCCTTTTTATTAAATCATTTATATGCCTTTTTTTCGCTCATTGTAATAAAAGGATTTTAGTTAGTATTTTACATACATTTTTTAAGTTCTTGCCATCGTACTGGCGAACGTATTGGCGAGCGTATAGCGCTGCCCTCTTATAATATTAATTGAATTTACTGTCAAACATATGAATTTTATCTGAAAAAATGTTGTTTTAATTTTATTCGGGATTTTTACAGCTCTATTTAGAAATATTTTAACAATACAAGAGCCAATTAGAAAAAATCCACGGTTTATTTAACGATACATAATATGTAAGAAAAGAGTTTATAAAACTGTATGTGTATGACGTTTGAGTGCGTATGTGTGTTTTTTTTATGTTACAAAAGTATCGTTATTTTTAATAACTTCTTCCAAATGCATTTTTTAAACTTCAACAAATTTTAATATTTATGTTACAAAATCTTTTATACGTCCAAATAAAAATCCATCCACATCAAAAAAACATCCAAAAAATTCTGCCTTTGTTTTTGACAACCGAAAGAAATGGTTACGAAAACATTGCTGAACCTGCAAAAGTGGGTATTTTGAAAAACAATTTCAAATGTACGATAAGGAAAGTTGTTTTGAAAAATAGATTTCAAACTCAAAGAGCCTTGCCTTAAAAAAATATTTACGTAAATTTGAGTGTTCCATTATTTCTACGACCAATGTTTTTGAGTCAACAAACCCTCGGTGATTTTTTATACCCACATTAAGGGTGACGTTTTTTGTAGATATAGCTACGTCGGTTACATTTTTTTGTGTGCGTGTCTGTTTTCTCTTCATATGAATTTTAAATTTTTGTTTTTAATAATGTTTGCGTGCATTAAACAATACACAAACGTAAAGATAAAAATACACATTAAAATACATCAGTAATTTTGATAGTAAAACGTGTTTTTTTAAAGTTTTTAACTCACATTTCATAAAAATATATTTATAATTTAAAGCTTATTGGTAAGGTATGAATGTATACTGCCATTTGTATATTTTTGCTGTCGGAATACTTTGAGATGTAGAAACCCGAGCATTCAGGCGGTACCTATAGAGTATACCGGCAGAGAAATAATTTACGAATTCCATATTTAAAAAAAAACACTGAAAGTTTTTGTTTTTTACCACAAACAATAATTATAATTATATATCCATACAATTAAGAATAGTCCAGAAGGAGCGTAGAATCATATTTGAACACATCAGACTGTGTCCAATAATTCCCCCACTATGCCCTACTTTCGCCGCGCGCATTCGTGACGTCGTCGCGTAATGTTGCTTGATGGGAAAAAAAATAATCATAACACAAATGTACGGTAAAAAAAAAAGCAATGTGTTAATTTCTCTAAAGTTTTATTGCACACGCGGAAACATTGATTGACACAGCAGAGTAATCTACTTTCTTAGTAAAGTGTCATTTAATAAGAGTAATTGAATTAATGAACTTTGAACTTAAAATATAAAACAAATTTTATTTTACATAAAACGGAAATTTTTATATCATGTTAAATAATATTTGATGTTTTAAAGAAAATGGTCGTTCAAATATCACCCACGGCATTGTTTTATCCGAGGTTTAATTTATATTAGTTCTTTCATTAGAAAAGCAAAGTAGAGTAAAAAAATTACTACCCTGGAAACACTAACAAAATTTCCATTTTGTTTCTTCGACAATCTGACGGATGGAAAAATAATTCAAATTTTAAGTAATGCATTTGCTATTTAAACATTCGTTTGTTAACAACATCCTGTTTCTTTAAAATCCTAGAAGTATTTCTACACTTTAAAAGGAAACAACCGGGTATAGTTAAATTCAAATCAGGAGTTGCGCACTAAGCGACGTCTACAAATAAAATAATGGGTCAAAACGTAAATCTACTCATTTATGAGTAGTTTAGTCACCTTCTTTTTGATGTGCGTATGCGGTTTCTGGGCTATTATTAATTTTATGTATATATCCCATAGAATTAAGAATAGTCCAGAAATCGTATACGCGCATCAAACAGAAGGCAACTAAACTACTCTTGAAGAAGTAGTTTTACGTTTTGACCCATTAGTTTCTTTATAGACGTTGCTCAGTACGCAACTCCTGATTTGAATGTAACTATGCCGTGTTGTGTCGTTTTAAAGTGTAAAAATACTTCTGGGATCTTAAAGAAATACATTTCCATGTGTAAGCAGTAAATGCATGTGTAAGTAGCGAATGCATGTGTAAGTAACAAATGAATGTGTAAGTAGCAAATGCATTACGTAAAAATTGAATTATTCTTCCATCTGTCAGATTGTCAAAGAAAAAAAATTGGACATTTTGTTAGTGTTGCCAGGGTAGTAAAATTTTTAAGCTACTTTGCTCATCTAATGAGAAAACTAACGAAAATTAGACCTTTCAGATTAAACAACGCCGTGGTGGACCGATATTATTTTTAAAACAACAAATATTATTTAACATAACATAAAAATATCCGCTTTATGTAAAATAAAATATGTTTCATTTTTCATGTTTAAAGTTCATTCATTCAATTACTCTTATTAAATGACCCTTTACTTATCTACTCTGTTGTGTTAATCAATTTTTCCGCGTGTATAATTAAATTTTAGGGAAAGTGACGAATTGCTTTTTAAAATATAATTATCGTACATTTGTGTTTTAATTAATTAGTTATATTTTTCACGATCTTGAACAAAACGCGGCGACATAACGCATGCGCGCTGTGAATGTGGGGGGTTTTTTAGACACAGTCAGATGTATTCAAATATGATTTTAAGCTCCTTCTGGACTATTCTTAATTCTTTGATATTTCTACTTATTAATTTGACCATTGAGAGAGACTGGTAAACGAGGGTAAAAGTGTACCAGTGTATAATAACTATTTATCTGTTATATTCAAATATAAGTAAAAAACACACTTTCATTTAAAAAAAGCTTATTTGCACTCTTTGCACTACGAACAGTTGTATTCTGAAACTGATCTGTATATCGTTTTTCACCTGTAAATAATATTTTATAAATAAAATTACTTCATTCTAAAAACAAAACAAGATTATTTCACATTATAACTAAATACATTATACATAAACGTTCTTATTTGTAAATGCTTATAAAATCGAATAATCAAGATTTAAAAAAAATAAAATTTTTAAAAAAAGGAATATTTTTTACTTAACTCACTACCTCTCTAATGAAGCAAGATGCTCATGTTTACAGGGGAATAGCAATATACATAATTTAAAACAACGACAAAAATTATCTCCGGTCATTTTCTATGTGTTGAACGACGCCGACGCTTCACAAAAGATATAGCTCCGGGTTATTTGTTGGTGTTAGTAATTTTATTTATAGTTTCCATGAAATTTTACATCATTTAAAACAACGACAAAAATTATAAAAATTATGATAATTTTTGTCGTTGTTTTAAATGATGTAAAATTTCATGAAAACTATAAATAAAATTACTAACACCAACAAATAACCCGCAGCTATATCTTTTGTGAAGCGTCGGCGTCGTTCAACACATAGAAAATGACCGGAGAGAAAACTCCAAGGTATTATTAGAATAATTATTCGTTTGAGAATAATTGCGGAAAATTATACAGTTATTTGGGAAACACAAACATTTTGTTAAACAATTATGCAAATTTTTATAATGATCGCTTTAATTTAATATACATTTTTACTATTTAATAAAGTTTTTCTTATCGTGATGATTCATTTTTACTGTTTTATTTGTAATTATTTCGACGTTGATATGTTAGTTTTTTTTTTTTTAAATCAAAAACTTTGTTCGAAAACGGATAAAATTCTTATGTGTGAAGCCTGTGTAAAAACTAAAATATATATGTTGTATGCAACTACTATGCGGGACAGGAAATCAAAATGACATAAACATACTACAAAGACAGCAAAAAAATATTTAAGTAAGTATATGACCCCCCAACTACCAACAACTCTAGAACTTTTAAAACAAACTAAGCAATTAAATGTAACTGAACTCTTTAAACAAGAATCCGTAAAATTTACTCATAAATTACCCACTGATATTATTGTAGACGAAGAACTAAAACATGAAAGAATTTTTTTTTATTTTTTTTTTTATTTGATTTAATAGCATAATTATACATTTTTACAATTTAAAAAAATTTCACTTGTTATATTTTTACTAAAACTAAAATCCCACCAAGCCACTTTTTGTAGCTTGTTGGTTGGAAATATTAGTAAACATGGACACAAAACGTGAATATCAGAAAAATATCATATAAACCTTCTAAAATGAGACAAGGACAGTCAAAAATAATAAACCCTGGCCTGAAGTTATACAATAAACAACCAGAAAAAAACCAAACAAAAGTCTCAGGCAACCTTTAAAAAAGATGTTAAAAATATTATCATAAACAGTGGAATATGAATTTTAAAATTTAAAATATTTTGTATTTGTAAACATTTTAAAAATGTATTTTTATTCAAATACTGCGCATTTTTCTCATTTGTTACGGGGAGGTAAGGTCAACAATCTTTTATTTTAGGTGCCAGCACAGAGACGATAAAACATTGCAGCGTAGAACTAACTTAAAAAACCTTATTTCCAGGAATCAAACCGGGACCTTAAGCATTAACCTTAAGCGTGAACGCACCAACCACTTCACTCCGAGGTAGATTTATCTAACTTGATTTTATTTTTCAGGGCCTTTAACAGCAAGTAGTTTTCGAGTTAAAAATACTTGTCCTTATTCTGGTTCTATTTTATAGATAAAACTCTATTTTTCATTCGCTCGGAAACCAAAAAGAAACTTGGAAAGAATCGCACAATTTCATATCAAAGTCTAATAAATTCTACAGTTCAACAAAACACTTACGAATATATGGTTGTACATCCACATTGTTATTATAAGAGTATGTTGTCTCTATTTTCGTGGAGTCCTACTTTGATTTCAAATACCGTCAAATGAAAAAATCAAACAATACTGCTCTAGCAATCTCCATACATATCAATTGAAGGTTGCCAATCACGAACATTGTAGGGATTTTGTGTTATTTTTGCAATCAACGTTCGGGCTTCATTAAAATATGTTGTAATTAAAACGTAGGGAATGAATGGAAATTCTTTATGACTACAATCAACATTGATTGGTTTTTGAAAACATACAACGCATTCACCCTCGTTCCAATAAGAAAAGAGGTCATGAAGAAAATTTTGCATGTTTTTTCAAATAAACCTCTGAAAATTCATATTATCGAAGGATTTTATCATTGAGTTGCATGTCTGTTTGTTCTGATTTTAGTATTGTTTATCAGGCAGTTTTGAAATTAAAATAATGTTTTCATTTAAAAAAATTCTTAAGAGAAATGATTATTTTTGTAAGAAAAAAATATTGGAAAATATTTTTAATAAATCAATTAAAATGCTGAGATATTTAAAAACGTCATTTACATAATAAAAACAGTTTTAACCTTTAACCATTTCGATAAACTAAAAAAAACTATGCATTATTATTTATTTCCCTAAAATAAATAAATGAACAAATAAGAGCAAGTTGCACAAAAAACTTTTTTGCACCACCACAGAAGGCCCAATTACAGAGCAGAATATCAGGCTTGAGAAAAAACATTATTTTTTTGTGTTCTTATTGGGAATCGAACCCGGAACCTCCCTTGCGTAAGTTAAGTGTCTTGACCTCTACAGCACGGAGGCCATCTTTGAAAGTATAAAAAGGTTTCGGATTAAATTAAAAACAAAACGGAAAATACGAATACGAAACTAATTTTAACGAAAACAAAACAACTATTTAACTTTAAAATATTTTTAACTAAAAGTTAAAACTATATTACATTTTTGTCGAAATGGGCAAATAAATCATTTGATCATGCTTTTTTAAACCATACCTGTTCTGTTCATTTTAGCAAAAAAGCAACAATTACTTGGTAAGTTTTAACTTTTATACAATAAACATTTTTGTAGTTTTGTGCAGCTGGCGAGTGAGTGGATTTTTTTGTTTGTAGTTCATTTAATTTATCAAATTAATTTCCAGATGAATGACACGTTGAACTAAATTTAAATTAATGACATCAAAGTGACACGGCAAAAATATTTGATAAAATCTGTAAATCAAATTGTTCAATATTGAAATTTATTTATATATACGCCCAACGGGCATTTTTAAGGACATATTTATACAAATAAAATTATTATAAAGAATAGTAGAAAGACACAATGGTATATAGTAGACTTTATGGGAGTGGAAGCGGGAGAAAAGTGTTTATAATTAAATTTGATTCAGTGAGCGTTTGAAAGAAGACAATTTGTTATCAAAATAATCAAGACGTATGTTTGTTAGCAGACCTAAGAATTCTGAGCATAGAGGAATGAAAACCATAGTTAGTCCGATGGTTATCTGTATAAAAGAGTAAGTTTTGTCTTGGGGTTTTTATTTGAGATATTTCTTTTTTTTTGAGCTCAGTAGTTCACGCGCACCAAAGAGTGAGTTGAGAATTTTAAATAGGACTAGAGGGTCTGATTTATTTCGACGGTCTTGAAGAAAAGATATATATAAGCTAGTTTCTAATTCATCATACGTATATTGGTCTCTGGATAAGCCCAAAGTCCAGCCTATTTTTCTCTTCGATGTTGAACTGATTCAATATTCTTTATATGAACATTATAATATGGAGACCAGGTAACAGAGGAATACTCTAGGTGCGGGCGGACTAGGGAACAAAAAAGTTTTAAGGGCTTTGATGTTTTAGAAGTCAGTTGTGCTTCTGTAAATAAATCCAAGGAATTTTAAGGACTTATTGATAACACGTTCAGTATGTATTGTAAAAAAAAGTTAAGTGTCGAGTATGATACCTAAATCTCCTATACTAGACACAGATGATAATAATTCATCGTTCAGATAGTAGTTGTATATGATTGGATTTTCCAGACGAAAAAATCTTATAACCTTTTACTTACTTAAGTTGAGATGTAGATTATTGGACCAGTACCAGGTGCTAAAAGACAGTAAATCAAATTGTACTAGTGAACAATTGGAAGGGCTGTCAATCTGTTGGAGAATCTTAGTGTAGTCAGCAAACAGCCAAATTGATGAAGTAAGAAAAACATTTTTTAGATCATTGATGAATAGATTGAATGGCAAAGGATCAAGGTGAGCACCCTGTGGCACACCCGAAGATTCATTAATCCCGTTTGAAATGGAATTATTTACCCTTACAAACCGTTTCCTTTCACTGAAATATGACTTAAAGAACAATAAAAATATTTTATTTTTTTACAAAAATACATCCTGGAAAATAACTCAACAACTTTCATAAAATACTCTAACCACTCACATACTTAAATGTCATGGTTTTACATTTTAAAATTATGCCAGTCTGTCGTTTTTGGAGCAATGAAACCGGTTACTAGTCTATTAAACTATGTGTCAACACATTTTTCATTACTATTTTTTATTTTTTTAATAAAAACAAGCTTTATTTAATTTTTTTAAACAATCGTATGTAAAATATATTCAAATGATTTTCCTTCTATTATGTTTTTTTTTTCTCAGCATCAATTACTAAACATATTAATTTACTTATATTAAACAAATTGATATACATACATTCGTAAATCTCTTCGAAAAATTTGGGAATGTTGCAGCTTACCTCTGAAAAAATAAAAACACACATATTAAACGATAGTAAATTCAATACGAAATTAAATTTTTGAATAATAAATACAACTTTTTTGGAGAACTTATACATATAATTAGTAAGTATTTCACCCAATAAATGAAAGTACTTAAATGTCCAAATTTGATAGAAAAACGTTGCGCGTTGGTTGTTGTAAAAGTGTTTTTAGTAACGAACTCTTTATTCATTTATTTAACTTTTTGTTAATAATATAATTTTTACATTGGCGGACTTATTGCCAAATGTCAATTTCTTCCAACCAACCATTAAATTGATAGTTTTGTTTTTATAATTTAAGTTACATAATATATTTAATAGAAAATAAAAATTAAAAAGCTAATAAACATATGAAAATAGAAATAAACGTATTTTTTTATAAATTACGTCAAATCAAAACTATTATTTAATGGAAAAAAGGAAAAAAATAGGAAAAAAGAAAGGAAAAGAGATTAAGGAATTGAAAGGGGATATTTCTTCAGGCGTGATTTAAACAGAGACAATGTAGATAATGATAACTCTTTATTATTTAACAATGAAAGTTCTTAATCAATACGTATGACTGCGTAATATATTATGTCTTAATAAAAAATACCAAACCGCACTACAGCGGTGCCGGGCGATAAAATTTTGTATTGAGTAATCAGTGCGCAATCAGTGGAAATGTACCTACGTTCCGCCATTAGGAGGAAACATAATCCGCTTGTAAAGTCTTGTAAAGGCTTGTAAAATATGGCGCTCTATGATGTTACGAAATAATAAGCCGAGATAAAGAAAGGGAGCGGGAATATACCCTCTCATACGTATAATCTTATCAGAATTAATATGTTCAAATCTGAGACGCAATCTCCAGATCTGCGCCTGCGGTTTGAATCTGTATTATAAGGAATATGTACAATATATAAGGAAGCTTGTGTGATACTTAAGAGTATAGAGTATGTGATACCAATTTTTAAAGAAGGTTACAAAATAGAACTAAATGATTATACACCGATATCACCATTCTAAGTAAAGTTTAAAAAAAGAACATACGCACCGAATTTAAAATTTCTGTTACGAAATTTAGCAGCTGTAGTCAAATTTGTTTTATTCAAAATAGTAAAAGTATTATTTCTTTTTGCCGCGCTGTTTGACCTTCAAAGGTATTTTCTTCTTAAATAAGTAAATTTAAATATGAAAAAGCTCAATCAAATAATTTACTTCGTTTACTTTTTAATGACTATTTTATTTATATATGCACCCCAACATGCCTTGAGGCCCAATTACAGTGGTGAATTACAGCACAGTAAGCCCAGGCTTGAGAAAAATCACATTTATTTTTTGTGTTCTCACCGGGAATTGAACCCAGAACCTTCCGTGTGTGAGTCAAGTGTCTTAACCACTACATTACGGAGGCCGTAGTTACATACCATTTCATTTAATTTGTTAATAAATATTCATGAAAGTACGCTGTTTGACTAAGCTTTGATGAAATCAACATAGATTTTATAATGTAGTAATATTAATGTCACATAACAAGAAAAATAAAATGCCTATATAACATAAAGAGTTGTGATTAATTTTTCCATACCTCTCCGTTATGATGTATTATTTTTAAAAGCCGTGACATGATATTAATTACGCAAGGCAACTCAGTTTGTATTCATCATAGTATTTCCCAGTAGACATACGCCCATGACCTATTCACGCAAGAAAACACGGTAGCTTTTTCCACTCACACAAATTTCCTAAACTAATTCGGTATCACGTACGAACCTGTCCTCTATTATTTTAGACTTATCAATGTTCTATGAGGAACTCATATCATGTCATCTCCAACACGCAAACTGGGCAATAAAGTGGAGAAACTTCCTCACAAACTGCAAAGTAACTCCACCGTGAAAAGTTTATTCCTCTGAGAAAAAACGACCCAGTTGACGTCATGGCTTTTATTCAGTTCCTGAAGTAATATAATTCTGACTTTTCAGAGGCAGTTTTTATAATACATTCCTCTTTACTCGTATAATATTCTAACTTATTTCTCAGTTTATGTATTTTATATAAAAACAAACATTTATAAAGACGAATAAATGTTTTTTCTTCCATCAAAATAATTTCAAAACAACATACCTAATATATTTTACATGTTAACTTGTACAACAAACAGTTTTTTACAGATTACTTTTAGAAAATTTATGCTTATGAGTTATGCATACAAAAAATGTAAAATACAAAAATATAAGGTACATCATGTATTTCTATATGGTTACTGTTTTATCCTCAGAGTAATAATTAACTAGAAAGGCCCTTTAGCTCTATTGCGTAGAGCAAAAGCTGTCCGAATTTTTGGTTTGGTTTTCAGATAGGTTTTAGTAAGAACTCACACGAGAGGTAGTATCATACATGGTCAATATAGCAGGCAATTGGTAAAATAAACCAAAGTAGGGAACAAAATGCCGAACACTCCTCTAGTGGAACGGAAGGCCTGTTGACTACTGCCAACAGGCCGGCTTCTCCTAAAGAGTTTAAAGTGGTTTCCTCTCCACATGAGCAAATGCTGAGAAGTTCCTGATTGGCCAACATTAGTATATCCCTCCTGATCCTAACAATTAGGATAAATTTAAAGAAATTTAATTTCAGAAAAATCCACTTTTGAAATACAAACCTTGTATATTTATAAGCAAGGTAAATAATAACGTTTTTTACATCTTCTTAATATTTTTTTTGAAAGCATAAATTACATGTACTTTTTTTCGCTCCCTATATCTAAGTTAGTAGTAATTATTATTATAAAACCATGTAGGACTATCATATGATTAATTGTAAAGGATCTTTACCGACAAGCCATATTCATTGGCTTGGTGAGTCCTGTAAAAAAAATAATCATTTTAAAAATGTTTTAAAATAACTAAAATGTAATATTGTATGTAAATAACAAATAAATAAATAAAAAAAATAAAAAAAACCTAATCAAAAAATAAAATTCAACTTCAACTTCGAAACACGCTGAAATTTGGTTATTTTTAGATAATGTATAAAAACCACTGTCTGTATCGAGAATGTATAAATAAATAGAATGTATAAATAAAAGCTACTCTCATATAAAAAAATATATATCAAAAATGGATAGGTTTTAGTAACAATAAACGTGTAATGGACGGTTTTGGTTTTCGTTTGCAATTCTCGATCGGAATACCAAGGCCCGTTGTATTGCTGTAATATGTAGCAAACTTCGTAGTTAATAATCATAGAATGATTTTTATCCGTATGGGCGATTTTAGCCTGTCGCGTATTATTATTCTATGATTTTTCCTTTAACAACCTCGGAAACTACTATAAATATTTTCGACGACATTTTAAGTTATCTTGAAATGAGCCTCTATTGAAAAAAAAATGCATATTGAGGTGTATTTGATAATTTTAAATGAAAAATAGCCCATTAGAATCTCCAAAAATGACAAGAGTACCGTAACATTTATGAAAATAATGAATACATTCATTTGATTTAATTGAATCACTAAGCAATACACGAATAAAATGTTTATAAAATTGAAGGGGGAAGTGATTATCAGGCGATCATTTCCTAACCTCAGGTTACCACGCAGTGATTCGAGGGAGTTTTTTCACATCATCATCATCATTCTCTTTCAACTCGATCATCTTTGTTACATGAAGGTAAGATGATCAGTCTTACGCTTCAGGTATCAGTCCAGGGATTGTGAAATATTATAGTGTAAAAACACCCTTCTTAATAAATATTTCATGTCAACCATGTCGAGAATCGAAACCGAGACCTCTTGCATGGTAGGCAAACGCGCTGACCACTGCACCACAAGGCCAACATAGATATATACATTTTTACATAGAATACTTAAAGATATAAAAAAATAATTTCTTATTTAATAAATTGAAGTGCATTTACGAATTTAACGTAATGTTTTTTTTTAATTCTTTACACTTGCAGTGAAATGATGACATTTTCTCATAATAAAAGACGTTTTTCTTCGTAGCGTCACGTCTGATCGCACCGAAAATATGTTAACAAATGAAAAAAAAAAAGACATTTAGCCATAAATCTAAATACCACTTTTTTAGCGCTAGTAATGTGTTTATAAAATTAAAGGTCATTGCTGCAGCTTGAAAAAATACACACCTTCCTAGAATTAATATGTCTGAAACTTCTAGATGTTGCTTCTGCAGTGCAAATGATGAAAAGTCTATCCAGATTATACACAAATTTGATCCAGCTGTTTCTCCTGTGGACCATTGACTAAATCTGAAGATGTGAGAGCACTCTCCCCCTACCTAATAGGCAGCTACTTTAAGGCCTTGGACTTTGAGAAAGAGATTTAGATACATAAATGAAACCGCTCACTCTCCACTCAGTAGCCATGCTCTTTAAAAACCTGGGCTGGAGGACGAGAACTCATTTACGGGGAACTGTCACAATTGATCTACATAGGTCACATATAGGTTAATCTAACTTTAATGATAAAATTATAATAAATTAAATTTTAATGTTTATAAAAACACGATTTTGTCAATGGTGAATTTTTGATAAAACTATCGACATAATATGCCTTTCGTGTCATTCTAAGTTTAGTAGTTCTATGATCATTTATTATCGTTGCGTGCAAGGTTTGTATTTTTAGGGTTATAAAACACGTACATATTTGTATTCGCGTTAAGCTTGTGGTGCTATAAGTTTAAATATTTCAGCGATGATGCAAAAAATAAAGCTTGAAACTTATGTTGCTTACGTCATGAATAAAAACATTTTTTAAACAAAATTCTGTTTTAACGTATATGAATAGCCTTGTTTTTTTACAAAAAGAAAATTATAATGACAAACAATAAAAAGTTAAATTTTTTCAAAACAATTTTTTTAACTAGACTAGGGCTAGTTGTCACAATAGTCATATCTCCGAGCGATGACAAAATCCAAAAAAAAAATTGTTGATTTAAAATGCTTTGTAAATATAAGCAACACCAAAAACTATCATGGTTGCTGGCTTACTTTCTTGTGAAATATTGTCCGAAAGACAAAAACATTAATAATTAGTAAAATTAGGATTTCAATTCAGATTTCAGTATTGCAATAATTTTAAACAAGTGACTCATTAATAAATTATTGTATGTTCGTAATTTAAAATACGTTTTTTTAACAATCCATCGACATTTTCTATATTTTTCTCAAAAATACGTACTTGGTCTTTATGTTGTACCAACTTTCAAGTAGCAAGGAATTCATGAAATATTACTAAGTTATTGAATTCGAAATTATATAATTGTTTAAGTTCATTCTGGTAACCGTGTGAGGGCAGTTGCTTTTTTATCTGAAAGTTCCTTATTATGATAGTAATAAGTGATGAAACTGATTGTGATTTGGCCGAATACCGGATGTTCGGCGAGCCCCTTAGGCGGATAGCCGGATATCCGACCCACTGTTTCTTTGTTCACGTAGATAAAATTTTAATTAAAACATTTTTGATGGATGCTTTTTTATTGCAGGTTAAATATTTTTTTAGACTGAATACTGAACATTGACAAACGTTTTTATGCAAAAAAGCCAATTTTTCAAATAATGAGGGTTACTTACTTTTTTCCAAACACAGTCGATATCAATAAATCGAGGATTTCATTCAATTTTCTCAGTTCTATAAATCCTAGGTATCCACCAGATTTTGAGCTACTATCCGGTATCCAGCTGGATTCTAAAATTGGACTGGATAGTCCGGATACCGGATATTCGTTTTACCTCTAATAATAATATATTTATTAATAAGGACGTATATTTTCTATATTTAAGCGACAGTCAGAAAAATATTGAATATAAGACTATATTGGCAATGAAAAGTTTATGATGAAATAAAACCACTTGCATTCACTTGTTAATATAAACAAGTACATCAAAATATAATTTTTAAAACTGTTTCTAACTATTCCATTTTAAAAAAAATATATTGCCTTTCGAAATTTGGTTGTGAATAGATTACTGTTATGTTAAATACACAAATGTTTATGTTTATAAAAAGGCATCAATGCTATATATAGGTACAGCTATTTAATAAATAAAAGTGCATTTAATTGAATTGCTGCAAAAGAGGGTATTTTAAATGAGATGAAGCATGTTTTAAGAAGGCAAAACAAAAGTCTAGGCATTTACAGGACTGTTAAATACTTCACCGTCTATTGGTCCTTTAATAATACGCAGCAGTTATCAAATTTCACTCGGTATTTTTTTGACATTACGAAACCTTCAGAATATTTATCGAATGTTTTATTTTTTTAGTTGGAAACGAAAAATATTTATTTCAGATTTTAATCAATTTATTTGCCTCAAGATATATGTATTTCGAATCAACCTCCGATATTATTGTGAATTAATGTAGAACGATATTAAAGGAATTTCCTTGAATTACGTGAAACCAATCAAAGTATTCTGCTTCTCGGTCCCAAAGGTAATATGGTTCCAAGAAAAATTATATTTATGCACGTAAATACTTTATTACATTATAAATTGTTTGTTTTAGTTTCCCGATTCTTCGTTCAGGTAATAAAATCAGTTTATTAGAAAAATGGCCTAATATATTATAAAAATATTTACAATATAATTCTTCTTTGTTTACAATATTAATATTTAATTCAAAACCATTACTGTTTTTTTGTTGCTAACTAATGTAGTGATCTTTATAGACACAAATATACGAAATAATAAAACGAGCTTTTTTATAAGGTTCTTATTGATAAATATAATTATTCTCAAACTAGCAAATGACAGGTCATAAGCCCTGAAAATGCCTAGACTTTTATATTCTCTTTTCTAAAATGTTTTTTATCATTATAATAATCAATTAAAAACAGTTGCTTACTTAATAATTAAAAGAA
Organism: Micrasema longulum; assembly: GCF_059751315.1. Lineage (NCBI taxonomy): Eukaryota > Metazoa > Arthropoda > Insecta > Trichoptera > Brachycentridae > Micrasema > Micrasema longulum. Next base: position 380,311 of record NW_028278819.1, read on the forward strand.
AAATCATTATTTTCTTTATCAAGATGTAAAAAAATTTTAAAATATTCTTCAAACAAACGAAAAATACTAAAATATTTTAATTTTTATTACATATTGATTCCATTCATGTCGGTGTTCGGTCGTTTTGTAGTAGTCAGCGGGTTTGTCTACCATGCAAGAGGTCTCGGGTTCGATTCCCGACATGAAATATCAATTTAAGAATATGCTTTTCCACTAAAATATTTTTGAGTATTCTTGACTGGCACATAAAGCGTAAGACTGATCAGCTTAGCTTCATGTTACAAAAATGATGAAAATACGCTGCGATCGGTATACTAATGAAGTGCACCCCAAGTGCAATTCCATGCACCATTAGGCGCGGAAAGGGAATGATGATGATGATTTCAGTAATTTTGTATTACAATCGACTTGTTAATATAAAATATTTTTAAATGTTATGAAATATTATTTCTAAACTATTATTGATTTAACTTCTGTAATGTCCTGCCGGTAAAACAATTTTGTGACTACAAATTGATTGTAGATCACTTTGTTGATCCGGAATATGAAACCCACATCAGAGTTTCCCACACTCACAGCACTTGATTAAAAACTAAAGGCTCCCTGTCTGTGCCCCGAATTACAAATTACTTCGGAGAGCGAACATTAAATTGCGTTGTTCCAAGATTGTTCAATGATCTCCCACAAACCATCATTAACATGAAAAATCTTCAAGCGAAAAAAAAAAAACTGAAGAAATATCTTCTAGATACTTTATAGTGCCTGTTTATAAATAAATCTGTAAAATACAAATAAAATAAATGTAACATAAACATGTCATAAAAAAAAAAAAAAAAATGTTTCCTACCGAAAAGTATTTATACTTAGTGGGTAAAAAATTATTTTTTAATTATAAATAAACGCTGCTCTGCAGCACTGAAACTGAAAAAAAAAACCGATCTTATTAAAAAATATATAATATATGTCTCAGAATCAGCGCGTATTTCAATGCAAAGCCTATCATAGTGAAAAAATATAAAATCACTGCAAAAAATCGTTTTGAACAATTTGTTTTTTCAATCTGATAAGATTTCGAAGCAAAATAAACGCAATGTACTAAAATTTCACCCAATTAATAGAGCAGGTTGCGTGGTTTGCCTACCTCTTTAATTGGAATAATAGACACTTGGGTTGTTCATTTATACTGAGGAGAAAAATCATTAATACAGCATTAGGCGGAACGACTAGGTCGGTGGGACTTAACTAATGGAACTTACCTGTGACTCATTACATTAGGTTGCCAATCCATTTATTACACAATCAGGAATTTATAAAGCTTTCTCTTTTTTCTTCTCTCTTCCCTGCGTTCTACAATTACATTATCCAATGTAATAATAGCATTGAACATCTTTTACACATTTTTTTCTTTCACAAGGCTCTCTTTTATCGTAAGTTATCCTTTTTATCGAATCAAATCAACGTCAACTCGATAAAAATCTATTTTAATTTAGCTAAACGAAAATGTGGGTTTGATAAAGCTTGCGTTATTTTTACCAAAAAATAATTTCATATGACCAAGCAAAAACCACCGTGAACGTTTCATAACTACAAACGAATGTTCTACTTGTTTCATATATTTGAAATAAATTCAGTAGTACATTTTAAGTTAAATTCAGGATAAAGGCTATACAACTGTAATAAATAAAATAATATATTGATCACACGAGGTTATTAGTTGCAAATTCAGCTACTGAAAATACATTTCTTTATCTAATAATAAAGTTTTGAACAAAAATATTTGAAACCCCTTGTGTTAATAACTCATTGCTTTCAAATTCATCTCCTTTTAGAACTAATTTGGTTTAAAAAATCTGTGTCAGTTGCAAATTCAGTTACATCCTCCGGTCGCCATTTTTTTGCTTACAATGTATAGTAGTTTCAAAATACGTGACATCCAACATTAATTTTGAATTATTTCATTAAATATCTGTATTTAAAGAAATTTGATTATTTTTTAAACTTTTTCAACTTTTCTTGGTAAATTTGCGAAAAAAAAACACGAAAATAGTAATCCGAAAGTAGTGCCAATAACAGTTTCATGCTATTTTCTCACTATAAAGTGGAAGTAACTGACTTTGAACCTGCTACCCTCATATATCGTATATATTTGAAGGAAATATATATTTTTTAAATTTAAAATCTCAGAAACTTATTTTACTGGAAAAAAATAATGGTCAGTATTTCCTTTCAAACTAATTAAAAGCAGAGCTCAACATCAAAACCACTACATTATGAGGTAAAACTAATAAAAGCGTAATTAAATTCAAAATGAAATAAAAATAAGTTTATTTGAAATGTATAAAAATTGGTGGAATTAAGGTACTGTTTGTTTAATATAACCCGAACTATTATCGTATTTTTGGCTTAACTACTCTCGGATCAATATCCTAAAATAAGAAGTTGAGTGAATTTTAGTATGCCTTGTAGTATACTGATTCGAGCGTATATTTACCATGTCTGAAGTCCTGAGTAAGGATTTTTGGCAAGAGAAAATATTGATTTAATACGTGTTTTTTCACTACAATACTGTGTAATCCTTGGACTATGGAGAAAGGTTATTATCTTGTCTCTGTAAATATATGTATATCAGGAGAGTGTACGAATGGTGTATATCAAATGATCGCTAAAACGGTGCGACTGGAGTACCAAACAAAAAACTTGATAAACTTACATAAATATATATATTCAGGAACATTTCTGCGTATTATATAACTTGACAAAGACAATTTTGGACTTATGTTGCATTATCGCTCAGGTGCGATATTTTCACACCATTTTTTTTTTTTAATTCCTCAAAAGAGGCTTTTAGAATTATTTGACAGAAACATAAGTTTGTATTACCACGAATTATAGAACTGATTATATAATAAATTTTAATGTGGACTAATAAATGTCACACATCAATAAATAACAATATAACTATTCTAAGGATCATACACAAGATAAAGCGTAGTGGAATAATTTCGAGTAGATTTAAAAAAGTTTGAATTAGTACAAATTAAGTTCATACCACCCAAAAAGGGTTCAAGTTAAAAAAAAAAACAGCTTTACATCTGAAAAAAAATATAACAATAATTAATCATATTGAAAATTACATTCACCTATGGTTACTTACTGAGACAAATATATTTATTACACTTATTTTATATTTCTCAGCATTTGTGGATCGAATAAACTTATGATTCAGAATCAAATGCTTTTTGTTTTGGCAAACGTAAATAAATGAATTAATTCATTGTACTTGCCAGATGCGTTTTAGCAAAAGATTTAAAAAAAAAAACAAAACGAACAAACGCAGTGACATCTACAACTCAAGTAGTCGTGGTTTTAAAAATCAAAACATTTTTTTCCCAAAGCAACCACAGCTACACAGCTTTGGAAACAGACGAACAAAAGCTTTGCGTTCTCGGCCAACTCCAAGTACCGATACGTACAGAATTTCCGTTAAAAATATTTTTAGCCTCAAAACTTGCGCTTAGCGCCGAACAAGATAAAGCTTCATAAACTATTAATACCACTTACAGCACGACTAACTGTTATACAAGTGCAAAGAGAAACAACTAACAAAAGGCGTCTGTGTAGTGAAACTTTAGCTTTGATAGGAGACACCAGAGCTTTTGAAAAGCAGCTGCTAGACTACCTGAAAGCCAACTACTCGAAACGAACAGAATTCCTCTTTTGCACAATGGAAAATTCGATACACAATTCAACACTAAAGTGACACAATGGCGGCAAGAACAAAACACATTTTAAAACCAGTTTATCATGTTACAATCGAATTAACAATTTTTATGCTTGTCTAATATTTTTTATTTCGTAAAATTCATAATATACACAATTCATAAAATATTTTCAAGTAGTTTTTTGAAAAACTCAATTAGGAGTAATTATGTCGAACGGTACGTCTCGAAACCGGTAGACATAGAGAAATCGGTAAGTGGTTACATACAAATATTTCATTACATTTAGTCATTTAATATACTAATGCAAAGCCCAATGCATCATGAGGTGATGACGATGATGACGATTATGTTTGATATTTTCAAATATTGTATATTTCACTCTTTTTTCACGTGTTTTATCAAAAAAAATATGAACCGAATTTTTAATTGTAGTAGTATTTTCTTTTTGTTACCCAAATATTTTCATTTATTTATTTGGAGTGAAACGAATTGGAAACAATTTTGGGGGATGTTTTTCTATTTCCTCTTTTCTTTTCTTGTTTCTAGTGACTCAGGTGGATAATCTGGGTAAATCACAAAACACCACAGAAAAAGTATTTCTTCATTTCTCCTCGGCTTGTTTTCTCCCATGAATAAAATACTTCTCGCTAGCTTGCAGCTCTTTTGGTTTACTTCTTAACTCTCGCAGATGTTTTTACTATAAAGTAGCTTTTATTTGTAGAAGTATCTTAGTCAATCCACTTAAATTTCACTTAATCCACTTAAAAACCACTTAACTTCTACAATGTTGGCCTCGTGGTATAGTAGTCAGCGCATTTGCTTACCATGCAATAGGTCTCGGGTTTGATTCCCGACATGGTTGATATGAAATATTATTTGAAGAGGTGTTTTTACACGAGAATATTTCACAGTCCCTAGACTGGTACCTGAAGCGTTATACTGATCACCTTACCTTCATGTAACAAAACGATCAAGATACGCTGCAATTGGTGAACCGATGCAGTGCCCTATGCACCATTAGGTGTGAAAAGGGAATAATGATGATGAACTTTTCCATTTGTTTCTATACATGTAAATATGTTATTGATGTTAGTAAAATATTTTCATTAGATTTTACAGTTTTTAATTTATAATTGTTTACCTGTATCTCGGTCAGTGGTTAAAAAAAAGTAAAATGTAAAACAAACATTTAATCACATTTCATATTATTTTTAAAAATGGAAAAATATTTTGTGCTTTCATTTTTTTATACTTACGCAAGTTGTATCCGTTTTGTTCCAAATTTACAAATAAAATGGAAAAGAATATTCGTCATTTGAAAAAAAATCTACTCAACAAGATGTTGTGTTTGTTTTTACGTTACATATATAATATTAATGTCAACTAGACCAAAGTAAGCATTTTCGACACCTCCTTCGATTTGCGTTCAATCGAAGAAATAAAGCTGCCTGAGCTGCTCACGATATTTGCGCTGTATAAAATGTAGACGTTATGAATAAAAATATACCTCGTCGATGGTTTTTGAGTTTCAGAGACGGTAAATTTGACCTAAAAGACATGGAGCGTTTTGGGCGACTGGTGGACTTCGATTAAGACCGCTTAAATCATATTATTCAAGAAGATCCCTTTCAAACCACCGTAGAATTGGCTAAAACTGAGGTTTCCTAGAACAACGGTGGTCGTATCTTAACGGCCGTAGTGAACAGTGATGCGGTGGGTTGCCGTCGTAATGGTGACTAGAGAGTGGTTTCCTAGGAAAACGGTATTGATAACTCAGTTTTCCTAGGAAACCACTCTCTAGTCACCGCTACGACGGCTGTCCACCGCATCACCGTTCATTACGGCCGTTAAAATACGGGTACCGTTGTCCTAAAACACCCTAGCTTAAGCAGACAAATTGCAGTCACTTGACTTTATACCGCTATCTTAATTCAATGGAAATTGTTTAGAAGTTCAGCGCTTGGTTCCACATGTTTTGAGTGAAAACAACACAAAATCAACTTTCAACATTTTTTTGCTAGTTTGCTCAAGTGTCATCAAACTACGCATGGCCACAAGCTAAAGTTCCTTTACCGCATCATTACTAATGATGAAAAATAGTGCTTCTATGTAAATATGACGAAACGGAAAGAATGGGTGAGTTTTGGTCAACGAGAAACGCCCAGAGCGAAACACAATGATTTGGTGCTGATGGAATTGGCAAGGCGCCATCCACTACAAAATACTTAAACCCAATCAAACATATAACGTTGAGCTATGCATTTTACAAATGTAGCGGCTCAACACTGCGATTGAACAAAAAAGGCAGGATCGGCAATATGGCGTTATTTTGCAACACGATAACGCCCGCCCTCATATCGCCAACATTAGGAAATTGCCAACACTTGGGAAGTCCAGCCGCACCTTCCATATTCTTCAGACCTCGCGCTGTCGGATTTCCACCTTTTCGGGTCACCTTCGAAAAATTTGCGCAGAGTTTTTTCAATAATGACGTTGAATTTCGAGTCAAGACCGGATTGTTTTTACCGGACAGGTATTTAAAAACTTGTCGAACGTTGGCAAAAAGTTGTAAATAATGAAGGAGATTACTTTATTGGCTATTTTTTTTTTTTTTTTTGTAGAGTCTTCTTGTTTTTATCATTTGTAAAACAACAGACAAAAATTATAACAACTCTTAATAAATGTATTTTTTATACTTTATATTGCAATAAGGGTTTGTATAGAATATGATATTAAATAACGCGTATGGTAAGTCTCTTTATAAATACTTATTTATTTATTAAACACTTTATGTACACATACAATATATATACATATAAGGGCAGGCATATTGCCCAAAGGCAATTTTTTCCTACCTATCCAAACCGTTCAGTTTGAGACAATAACAAATACATGGACATATTGAATCTTACAATTTTGTGCAAAAATTAAAAAAAAAGATTAACAAAATAAAAATGTATAAAAAAATTAACACTTTACATGAAAGAGAAAAGGGGATAGGAAGGAAAGAAGAAGAATAAAGGAACAATTTAAATATTAAGATAGTGACATTTCAATCTTTACTTAAATGTTTATAAAAAAGGGGCGTCTCTAACATTAGTGGGTAGATTATTCCACAATCGAGCGGCTATTACTGTAAAAGAGGAGGCAAGAAAATTAGAACATTTATGAAAACCCAGAATGTGTCTCTCGTTGACCTCATGTGTGCCTACCCCTGGTATAAACCATGTACAATGTAGGTACATATTTTCTATTATTTTACATTTCCTTTTCAAAAATGTTCTTTTAAATATCTATTAACCTTTCCTGAATGTTTGGAGGAGCAAACTGCGGGTTGCCACCCCCGGGAACAGTTAATGTATTTCTAAATACACACCGCAGTAGGTTTATAGTAAACATCCGAGACGAGGAACAATTTTGGGCTTGAAGTAATTTCAAATTAAATGCCGACAGATAGTTGTTTTACACTTTACGTGGATATAAATAATAATTTATAGTCGCTTATATTGCGACAAACTGTTTTCCCGGAATGAGGAATATTAGCCCGTGTATTCAGCCTGAGTGTTTTATCATTCGTTTTGAGGGTATAATATTTCATTTGTTACTTGTAATTTTGACGAAAATCGATAACCATTTACAAAATGTTCACAAAGAAAATAAATCATCATCATTTCCTGAGCCGCAATTGGTGGTAAATAGGGTACTGAATTTGCAGCGCATCTGCATCGTTATTATTATATTGTTGCGCCAAACCTTCTTTAAATAAATATTTTACGTCAACCCTACCAGTAATCGAACCCAGAACCTTAATAATGGTATGTGTTATTACGAGTAGCTTCACTTAATTTTCATTTTGAGATATTTTACCTGAGAGTAGCTATCGAGTTAAAACGCTCGTCCTACGTTCTGGTTCCTTTCCCGCCAGAATTGTATTTTTCATCCGTCTGGACACAGACAACGTACATGTAAATGTTTTTCTAAACGCTTGTTTAATTTGGTTCGAAATTCAATATGGAGAATAATGAATTACAATTTGTAGAATGTTACAATTTTTATCCAAAACACATTTATAAATTTATAGCCCCTCAAAATTTCATTGGGAGTACCACAAGGATCGGTTCTCGGACCGGTTTTGTTTATTATATACATAAATGATATTGTCGAAACATTAAAATATTCAAAAATAAGACTCTTTGCAGACGATGCCTTAATATATATATCGGGAGAAAATTATAAAACAATTATGGACAGACTAAATCATGATCTTAATAGTGTATCACTGTGGCTAAAAATTAATAAATTAAAATTAAATGTTAACAAAACTAAATATATGAATAAAGGAAACAAAAGAATAGAAATTACACCATCAATTGTAATAGAAAATGAAAAACTTAATGAAGTCACTGAAATTAAATATTTAGGTGTAATGTTGGATTCAAAACTTACATTTCACCAAAACGCTAAGATGGTAATAAACAAGATTGCAAAAAAATATCAATTTTGGGAAGGATCAGAAGATTTATTGATAAGGACTCCTGCAAAACTATTTACAAAGCAATTATTGAACCACACGTTAACTACTGTAGTAGCATTTTATTTTTATCAAACAAAGAAAACATAGATAAACTAACTGTATTACAAAATAAAGCCTTTAGAATCATTTTGAAAAAAAACAGATATACGAGGGTAAAGTCGATGGTAAATGAAATGAAATTATTAACATATAAACAAAGAATATTTTACAATACAATGATATTTGTTCATAAAATTATAAACTTTAATAAAAAAACAGAATTTTGGAAAAAAATTGATCGGAACCATCATGAACACGATCACAATACTAGAGAAAAGAACAAAATTAGACTTCCATTTAGGAAAAAGGCAAAGTCACAAAATTAAATTTTATTTAAAGCAATTAAAAAGTATTACGAAATGGAAAAAAATATTTATGAAGAAAAAAACATATCAAAATTTAAAATAATGGTCAAGACATATGTGATAAACAATTTATAAATTAAATATATTTTCAATGTTATTATTAGAACACACATAACAATATGTATGATATGTGTGCCCTACTTTAAGATTTAAATAAAAAATAAAAATAATAAGTTATCTATGTTCCTTTATACGAAGGAATTAATTTATTTAATCTAAGTAAAAAGTTTATTTGAAAAGGAACAATTTTAAGCCTCTGCTTTTTGGATGAAACCTTTATAATCTGCTGTATTCATTACTAACTTTGAGTTGTAAAACAAACTAATATGTTTAATTACTCTTTTCTCTCTTGTGATTAAACATTTGTAGAACTTTGTTAGCAGGAAACTCTGACTGTAAAACACGGAATGTCTTTACCAAGGAGGATTGAAAAGAACCGCACTGAGAATACACATGACTTAATGTAGATTTGCCTGCCTTGGGACTGCACTGGTCATAAATCTTCGTAGGGGTTAAATAATAAAAAGCTATGAATGTTCTAGGAATGTCACAAAGAAAGATTACGCAATACGACAAACGACTTGAGAAAGCACGTTTTGCCATGCAAACGAATATGACAAAAAAATTCTAATATGTAACAGTAGACTCAGTTATTTGGTCCTACGGGCCTAAATAAATGTGTCCTCTTTACCTTATTACATCAGCCCTTTGTGCATCAGATGATCGGCTCTTCGGGCCTTAGTTTATTAGGATCTCTATACAGGGTACACTATACAGGGTGTTCTTTAAACCCTGTCACATCCGAAACCACGATGATCAGTATGGGTAAGAAGACATATTAGCATATTATGGTCTTATGTTAAAAGTACCATCTTAAAGAAAAATAGCCCTTCTGAAATAATGTTTGAATACTGTTTTCCAAATCAAGAATCTTCAAATAATTTGTGTAATCTGCAAATTTAATCTAGGAGAAAAAACCCGCACAGGGGTTAAGACATTCAAAATATAGTATACTTATTTGAATAAACAAAATAAGCTGGAATCATTGGCTAGTTTCTTGGCTCACCGCAGGCGCTGGGCGCGCTTTATTAGTATAAATATTTATATTAGGAAAAAACACAAACGATGGAAATTTTTTGAAATAAATAGTCATTATTTATTTGTTTTTCTGTAAATAAAGTTACAGGAAAATATTATTATGGTCAGTCAAAGATAATGGTAAGCTGCGCATAATCGCTTCTATATACGGTTCGCCCCCGGTATATAGTTGTTATTTAACTGCCAGCCGGATTTGACGTGAGCTTCATGTTCCATTTGAAATCGAAATGCCTGATTTTGCGTGAAAGCGTGTAAAAACTGTAAAAATAAAAGGAAAAAAGATATTGTAACTTTTCGTTTATAAGTAAGAACCTAGGTACTTGTTTATGATTGAATTCCAAATGTAAAAATAATTCATATTCAAATATTGAATTTTCTTAAGTCCCTAAGTATTTGTTTATGTTTGAATTCCAAATCATGAAAAATATTATTTTCAAATATGGAATTTTATTTTCAAATGTCAAATTCTGCGAATCTGATTTTCAACAATGTATTAAATGTCAGTTAATATTATTTTATCGTTCCTGAAAATCCATTAAAAATAAATAAATTCGTGGAAATTATTATGGAAAAAACCTGATTAAGATCCATAAAAAGCAAACGTTGTTTAAAAACCATATTTTGAGTTTGTCCAAATTTTTGTAGACAAGGACTGGATTCAACTCCCTGGGGAGCCTTCCTTAAATGTTCTTCATCTCTGTTGTAAAATGTTTATATAAACAGCTCCCCAGGGAATTGAATCCAGACCTTGTCTACAAAAATTTGGACAAACTCAAAATATTGTTGATAAGTTACCTGGTCCATGAAGAAGTATAGAAATTGAAAAAAAAATATTTTCAGGCGTTGCCTAGTATGTAGGTGAAATAATTCAATTAGATGAATCTCACCCGCATAAATAAAGGTTACAGCTCTTTAACTTCACAAACATCAACAGACGAAAGAATTGAAGCAATAAAGATGTTCAAATATAGCAGAATGGCAGATGGTGAATGTTACACAGTGTGTAAAGTTGCCACTTAAACCAGCCATTGACAGGTCATAAGCCCTGTAGATGCCTGGACTTCTATATTCCCTTCTCTTAAATGTTCTTCATCTCTGTTGTAAGTTGTTTGAAAACATTCAACAACAAACTTTTTCCAAAGATCCTTCAACTTTTTTTGCATAGTATGCATTTTCGTCAAATGCAGCTCTGGTGAACGATGAATAAAAGATTTACGCTCCTTTTTTTCTGCTCAACAGATTGACGATTTGAAAAGATATAAATATGCTCATAGCAAAGTTCATCATTTTGCCGAACTCTGCATGTAAATTGGTCGAGTATTTATTTAGTTTATCTAAGACACACATACAAACATTGCCTTTAATAAATACAGATTGGGTATCGAAAATAGAAACTACTTTTTAAAAAAAATCGAAAGTAAAAACTTTTTTTAAAATCAGACTAATCATCAGTAGCTTAGTTCATTAAGTTACACTTTACTCTAAATCGTTGTTTTGGGAGAAATAGTAAAACGATGGTTTTAATTAACGAACCAACCAATTACAAAGCTTGAATTTAATTAAAACCCTTCCACAAATACTTCAAAAACGGAAACGAAAAATGTATATTATTTTGATTTTATTTTATGATTGTCTTAACCCATAGAAGATAAACATTTTCCATTTAATATTTTATGGTTCATTCAAACACAGGCTTTGTATTTTCAATTTCCTAGTCCTTGGTCCTTCGTGTTAGAGGAGGGTAAGTTTCTAACAGATTTCGGTTATCCTTTCTCATCCCTCTCTCATTCAAAACAAGAAGGATCATTCCTGTTAAGAGAAAGATTTAACTGAGTTTATATACGAGGAGAACAGAATTTAGAGTACGGTAATTTCTTCAGAGATTTCCGATTAAAGTGTAATTTTGAATTTTTATGTTCCTTTGGAATTTCGATTATTATTAAAAATAAATATTTCAAAATTTTTTAATGCAAAAAAATATGTTGCGTATTTAAAACAGTTAAATAGTGTTAATTGCATTTTTTTTATTTCAGGAAAAATCAGGATCACAGCTTTAAAAATGAAACTTTTATGGCGTAGGACCTGTCGTTGGCTCGTTTATTTAATAAATTTATAAATTGTGTAGCATTTACTATTAAATATATGTAAACACCCGCGTTTTTTTCATCCTTATGTGTATTGCTTTATTCCTTCCGTATTCCCTTCAGGATTTTTTTCCTCTATATTAAGGTCAAAATAAAATCTATATTGACTTTGATTTGCCCTCGCTTACTGTGCTTTAAACATCTACGCGTTACGGTGCTGTGTACGCATGTAAAAAAAATGAGAGATTGTAAATCGAAAAATTGAATGTAAAAACATTCGCAAACGCGATTGCACTATTTTAAGTTGAAGTCAAAAGTGGTGGTATTTTTTATCTCATAGGTAGAAATATTATAAAAATATTTGCTGATGCTCTCAGTGCAAGCGGAAGAACAGCCACTGACGAAATCAAGAGAGCTACTTACTGGCCGACTGGCGTCTGGCAGAAGCACTGGCATCTTTGAGACTCACGCGTGTGACGCGTGAAATAGTCTATCTCGATCCCAAATATACCTGTAGTATTGAAAGTGAGACGAAAAGAGTGTGATATTTGGTACTCTTTTTCTTCATACTACACGAGATGCGACAAATTAGGAATTTTTCTTGTTGTATGGGTGATTTATCTCCGATTTGTAATAAAATACTTTTTCTGTTCCAAAAAAATATTAATTATTTGATAAAAATATATTCTAACCGAT